>NC_089037.1:14690625-14993750 GCF_034140825.1 Oryza sativa Japonica Group
AAATTTAGGTTTATGGAGTGCAAGGATCGCAAAAGCCGCAGTTCCGTGATGCTTTCTTATACCTTCTTGCCAAGTATGCCAGCTAAAAAATTGAGGGATGCAGCAAATAAGGTACCACTCCTGGCATTTTTTCCTGCATCATTTGTTTATACTGATATCCTTAAATGTAGGCTTTAAGCTTAGGTATTTCATTATATGGTTTTTCCTGTGCTATATTTTTCCTTTGATCAATGAAATTTGGTCGGACCTGCATGTTCAACTTTGGCTGGACCTGCATGCTTAGCAGTTAAAGAAACATTGCTGAAACATCTCAGGTAGTATCTAATGTTTAAATTTGTGATGCAAGACTACCACAATAAATCCTAAATAATTTTATCATCTCCTACTATTTGAGGTTACTGCTTCTATTTTATTCCCCTGAGAATAATCATGAGTAATGAGTTCCATAGTTTTCTGTACATGAAGTATGCACTGTTTTGCTGCCAATGCTGATGAACACTAGTTTAACAAAAGGATGAGCTATAGACTCCAACAATGTTTTTAGATTGAAGAATATGCTTGAAAGACCTCTGACCTTTGTTTTCCATGCACTGAACTAAGTGTGGATGTGTAAAATTCCCAAGATATTTGTTCTCTCTACTTATGTTTCTTCCTCTCGTTGATAGAGATGAAACCAGTTATTTTGAATAATATAGGAGCTTAGATTACCATATACAGCTCTAGCAAATTACCCCTATCTGTTAATGAGATATACACTTCAGTTATGCAATCTGTTGGTTCAATTCTTCATTCATAAACCAAAATATACACATGCACCTTGTAGTTATAGCAACTAGGTAACCTAATTAGTTACACTTTGTCATGAAGTAATATGTGAAACAATATATGTAGCCTTGTTGTAAGTCATATCAGATTAAAAGCTATGCAGTACATGCAGAGGGCACCTTTAGTTCTTATGAATTCTTCAATCAACTAGTTAACACTTCTATTGTAGTATTGTCTGCTCATGTTCAGTAACATGAGTGCAGGCTATCCTGTATTTATATCCCTTTAACATTTTTGTTTCAGATGAAACAAATACTTGGTGATTATGATGCTATCCATGTGCGACGTGGTGATCTACTGAAAAATAGAAAAGACAGATTTGGTGTTGAGCGGAGCCTTCATCCTCATCTGGATAGAGACACCCGACCTGAGTTTATCAAAAAGCGAATTGCAAAGTGGATCCCCGAAGGTCGGACTCTATTCATTGCCTCAAATGAAAGAACACCAGGCTTCTTTTCTCCTCTGTCAGACAAGTAAGACTTGCACTCTTTTGTTTACTGCTCTTCTCACATGAGGATCTCTGGCATTCTTTCTTTGCATTATTATTTTTTTGTGCATGCATCTTAATGAGTTAATGGTAAACCATATCCACGTAAACACAGTAAGGATTTGTCCTTGTTCTTTTTGTTCATATTCTGGGCTGCCAAGGCATTTAAATCTATTTTTGTGTTCAGTTTCTCAACATTTCATGGTTAAGCAATTTTAAAACAAGCTATTTTCTGTAGCACGATAACCAATAACACACGCATGGAAAATTTAACAACTCTTGTTTCTGTAAATGCTTCATTCTTTTCTTCTACTGGCCAGATAAACTCTTCATTCTGTTGCTGACAAAATCTAATTCATTTATTTACCTACATATGCAAGACTATTGATCTTCATCACTATAGATATATGATATATCTCTATATAGGTAAAGACTATTGTAACCTGTAGCTAGTAGCCAAATACTCCAACCCATGGTAAATATTTGACACTTAGAACAAGATTTAGTCAAGAATTTAAAATTCCGACCAGAGGGAGTACTACTGCTGCATAGTAAATGCAGTAATAGGCACAGTATCCCAGCACAGGGACAGTAACATTGAAAGACAAGTGTTACTGCATACATTCATGGCGCTACCGCAAAGAAGGTTTAGGGTAGTTCTATGTGTGTAATTTTAGTAGGAAGCATGTGGATATGCTTATTAAGTCTGTTTCTTATGGTGGCCATTCAGGTACAAATTAGCATACTCGTCCAACTTTAGTAGCATATTGGAGCCAGTAATTGAGAACAATTACCAGCTATTCATGGTGGAGAGATTAATGATGCGAGGAGCAAAGACATTCGTGAAGACAATGAAAGAATTTGACAATGATCTCACCCTCTGTGATGATCCAAAGAAGAACACCAAAGTTTGGCAAATACCAGTCTAAAGAAGAACACCAAAGTTTGGCAAATACCAGTCTATACAGATGATTGATAATAGCTGGTTATCTGACCACCCGGCATTGTGCACTGCAGCACGTTTTGTTCATACATATATATATATGCACATGTGTTCGTATGGGAGAGGTGTGAAATTGTTTCTTCATTCTTTTCACAATTAGTTAGAGAGTAGGTTATAGGAGGAATTTTGTTTGTAGCAGAATGCATATATATATATATATATATATATATATATATATATATATATATATATATATATATATATATATATATATATATATATCCCATTTTGCATTCTCTGTATATTCATGTATAACAATCAACTGGCACCTCGAGGTTCAGTTCTGGGGATAATAATTAGTCGATCGATACTACTTTAATGATGATTTTTCTTAATTGTGCAAACCGGCCTTTTCTTCCTTATTGCAGCCCCCGTGAATTGTAATGGCATATTTCCAAATAGCTGAAGTTGCAATGGCATGGTTCCAATTAACCCTTCTATGATAGCCCGGTCGAAGGGACGTCGTGACATGTCTGGCGGCAGTACTCCCTCCGTTCCGTAAAATACTAACCTAGTTACATTCTGTTCTAGATTTATTTTATTTTTTTATGTAACGGAGGGAGTAGCTTCTTCGAGGCTTTTTTATCAACTGTCTGCACTCTGAAGTAGTGCAGTTCCATCTAGTAAAAAAATTAAACTGTCTGCAAGACTGCAATCAGCTGTCTGGTTACCTGTGTCTTTTAATTTGATGTAAGGTAAGCAGTGAAATTTGATAGCAAGGAAATTCCAACTCTATATGCGTTCAATTTTGTAGATTCAAGAAGACTAGAATATGAATTCTTAGGAGTTGTTTGGTTGATAGCTAAATTTACCGCACCTCACTTTCTCACAAGTGTGTCATGTCACACAAAGTGAGGCACAATTTGTTAGCCAGTGTGGCTAAGTTTAGCAATAATTTGAGTCTATGATGCGTAGACCTAATGACTAGCGAAGTGAGACATGATATAAGTGTGATAACCAACCAAACAATATACTAACAAATTGTGACATGCTTAAGATTTGGCATGGCAACCATTGGGAGCCAACCAAATAGCCTGTAAACCTACCATAGCACTTACAATGTTAATTCGTCCGTCAAATAAACAAGAAAACAATATTGACTGATGCATGTAAAGAGAATCGACTCACATTCTTCCTAGTTTACACAATTTCCTCTGGCTAGCTAAAAATCTTAAAAGAAAAACGAAAGTTCGACAAGAAAACCTTCTTGCTCTAACTAGCTATCGACTACCACCCTCGAATAATCTTAACTCGATCATGCTCCCTGGAGAAAAACAATCAAGTTACAACTGGCTAGTTCTTGCAGATCAATAATCAGGACTGATGGACTATCTCTAATTAATAACAAAAATTACTAACAAACAAACTAGGACCGGCCTACTACTACACTCTCATGCATTCCTACGTACATATCAGATCAAACAAAAACAATTAACTGAGCCACATAAAATGCCTGCTATCTAGCTACCCTGGGCAGGTTATACAGCTGCAGCTACGTACGTACGTACAAACGTACCTCTCACTATGTACACTACAATTAAGCATTCAAGCTACGTAGGAGTACGTGCTAGTGTGCTACAGTGACCTAAGTTTAGCTAGCTAGCTAAGCTACCCCTCGCTTCCCTGCTCGTCTCCTTCGTCTTCCTGCACCAGCTGCACCCTCCTCTTCTTGCCATGGTCGTCGTCCAGCCGGACGCCGAACAGCCGCACCGCCGCGTCGTCGTCGTTGTCACCGGACGGCGAGGCGGCGCAACGGCGGCGTTCGGTCGTCGACGGGCCGAGCTCCACCAGCCTGCAGCTGGTGGCGGCCGCCAGCGGCGGCGGCGCCACTGGCTCCACGTGGTTCTGCAGGAAGTAGATGATGTCGTTGTAGAGCTTCCTCATGTGCGCCAGCTCCGACAGCAGCAGCGAGTTGCGCCGCCGCAGCTGCCGGTTGTCCTCCGACAGCGCCGCCAGCAAGTCGCCTCCGCCGCCGGCGTAGTCCGCCGGAGAGGAGCAGTACTCTTCCTGGAAATGGTAGGCTGCTGCTGCTGCTGCTCCAACCGGAGGAGACCTCGGCGTCGTCGGCGGCGAGAAGAGGCTGAGGGGGTAATGCTGGTGCATCGGGAATGGCGGCGGCGGCTGTGGCTGTGAGCAAGACGACGACTTCCTCCGGTGGATCTCCGAGAGGAGGTGCTTGGCGCCCTTCCTGAAGAACTCGTTGGCGAACTCCCACCTGTCAGCCACTATCTTCCTGAAACCCTGCAAAATTAACCAAAAAGCAAAACATGGTAATGTTTCATGCTTGATAGTTGATTACATAAAGATTCAATAAGCAATTAATCAACATCGAGATGATTAAATTTGGGGATAAAAAAAGTACAAAATGAATGAGTATATGTATGGCCGTATTTGTTGTGTAATAAATTGATGATGCTGGAGCTGGACTCAATGCCATTGATGCAGGAGTTCGTATACTATACGCATGTGCATGCATAATGTCAATATTTTGTCTGCCAATGATTGGTGCACGAGGGTATGCATGCATGGTGTGGAGTACTCTAGTTTTCTGAAAAATGCAAGTCAAATTAACTAAAGTGAAGGAGCATCGATAAAAGTTGTATATATTAAAAGATTTATCCAAAGCCGGCTGGTGAGCAAAACATGGGAAATGATACAAATGCTATTTAATTAGGCACATGATAACATGAGCTAGTATACTTAGTATTCCATCAAATTAAGAAAATAGCTCAAATGACTTTGTTATCCTTCATCTATTTGAAAAGTTAAGTCATTTATTATCAGTGAGAGGAATAGCATGTATTTGCAAGATCGAACATGAAAGAAACGATTTAAAAAAAATCTTAGAAATTCCAAAGCAATTATGTTTAGGATAAAATTGAGATGGCTCTAGTGCTAAATGACTATATTTGGAATCGGGGAGAGTACTATGTACTAACTACTGCTACTAACTAGTGAGGCGAAGAGAAGGCTCTTGGCAACTATTTTTGGAGTTAAATACATGATTAATTAAGTACAAATCACAAGATCAAGACATCCAATTAATACATACTAGCACAGTACTGTACTTGTGTGTCCTAAAACAAAAATATGTTTTATTCTACACATATAACATCAACCAAGGAAACATAATAGAGAAAAAGTTTGATTTGAAAGATATCTTTTCCATCATATTTTCCTATGCTGCAAGCTAGATGGATCTTCAAACCAATGGCGCCTCTATTAATTCAATAAACATGCAAATCCAGAACGATAGAACGATAGAGCAAGTTTTCTTGTCTCGTCCTAGGAAACAAGGAATGGATTCTAAACGATGAAATGTCACCGTCAATAACCAGCAGAAAATGGAGTATATATCAGTTGAATTATTGCGGATTGTTGTCCACTACTTTTCAGCACCAAAAACATCAGGGAACACTATAACAGTTTGCACGTGAGCACCTACATGGCTCAATAGACAGAAACAATCTAATCAAAGAATCCCCCAATTTAGTTCTCACTTCTCAGCAAGAAAGAGCAATCAAACGAAAAACTGGCAAGAACATCACCAAAGCGTAGTAGAAACAAGAGGAGATCAAAAAGATGAAATGGAAGAGCTAGCGAAAAAAACAGCATGCATATAACATAATGAGTGAAATTAATTGCGGCATATATATATATATATATACATGCATGATGTATATATGCTTACATAGGTGTTGAGCTGCCTGACGAAGCTGGAGAAGTTGTTGTGCTTGAAGTAGTTTGGGAGGAGGTCCCTGGCGAACTCCGGCGGCCGCCACACCACGAAGGTGGCCTCGTCCTCCCCCCACGACACCACGTCGTCGGTCGACGGGTCGTCCACCAGCTGGTACGTCTTGCTCAGGAACGGCGCCGGCGCCGCCGTCACCGCCGCCGCCGTAGTCGTCGAACGGCCGTGCGAACGCTCCATGGACACCACCATCTCGCCGCCGCACCTCTCCACGAGGAATGCCATCGATCTGGCCTGTAGGTTATAACAACAAGCTTAATGCAGCAAGTTATTAATTAAGCTACCTCTCCACACGGAACAAGAGAAGAACGAGAAGCTTTGTTGCTACTCTACTTTTGCTACTGCTAAGCTACTATACTGTATACTCTCTGATCTCTAGATCTCTCCTCTTCAGCAGCTGAATCTCAAGAGAGTTTCAGTGTGACTCACATGCGCACACACACATACACAAACACGGTTGCAGGGGCACACACCCGGCAGGGCCGGCCGGCTACCCTTCAAATATTCTCTCTTGTGGTGTTGTGGGTCACTGGCTCACTGCCTGGACACTGAACACATGCACACACCCTCTCTACCACTGCCTCCTCCCATCATTATGCATGGATAACTGTGCAAGTGAGTAGCAGCAGCTATACTAGCTAAGCTATGTTTCCTGGATTTGTCCACATGTACGCTTGAACACGTACAGTTAATTGTTGTGCGATCCGTCGAGACCAGCCAAAGCAAGGCCTCGTGAAGTTTTGCTGCTGGGAAACTACTGTTCGGTAGTGGTACTCCATGTGAGTATGTGACAGCATATGCATGCATGTACCGTATATATACAGGCGTAAACGTGTATATATATATAGCGTGCTTGCAAGTACGAGCAGCTATAAGCTATAGCTAACTGCATACGTGCATGGTAAGCACGTTATAGCCATGTAGGGGTAGTACATCAACACATGCATGATGCCTTCATTTCAAATTTGAATCACAAAAGTAAGTATATTTTAAAACAGAGAGGAGTATATGATGTAGGCAAAGAACAAAAATGAAGAAAAAGAAAGACATATATGCATCTAGATACTCCTTCCGTTTCAAGTTATAAGACGTTTTGACTTTGGTTAAAGTTAAACTACTCTAAGTTTAGAATGTAGAGTAGTTTAACTTTTTTCTATAAAATTTAGAGTAGTTTGACTTTAACTAAAGTCAAAACGTTTCAGGTTATAAGATGTTTCAAGTTTGGCTAAGTTTATAGACAAATATAATAATATTTATATTATCAAATTAGTTTTATTAAATTAATAATTAAACATATTTTATAATAAATTTATCTTGGGTCGAAAATATTAATATTTTTTCCTATAAACTTGGTTAAACTTGAAGCAATTTGACTTTGACCAAAGTCAAAAACATCTTATAACCTAAAACGAAAAACGAAGGGAGTAGCTAGCACCGTTCTTATATATGGCATCTTTCTCTTATACCTGTAAGCCCATTTATACTTCATAATTATTTAATCAATTCAAGTTGATTAACCAGTCAATACTAATTTTGTAGTCCTACTAATTTTCCTTCTTCTTGGAAGACTGGCCATATATGTAATGTAAGTACCACTCTCTGGTCTCTATCCATGCATTTTACAGTATGTAAACAGGATATCTAGCGTAGCCTTCATATATGACACATTACATATGCGACACCACATACTATCAAATTAACCCATGCATGCACTAGTTATAAATTCAAACAAAATGCTCAGCAAGAAAAGTACGAGCCTCATCGGTTACCCATATATTCTCTAATAAGCCAAACAACTTATTAGGGAATAAAAATTAATTGAGTAAATTTCACAAAACTACAGGTATTTTGACCAAATTATCACAAAACTACAGATTTAAGGAGTTGTCTCACAAAACTATATATTTAGCACCAAATTTATCACAAAACTACAGATTTTAGATTAAGTATCATAAAAATGCATATTTAATATTGAACTTATCATAAAACTACAACTTTTGGAGTTTAAATCCCTAGCACCATTATTATGGTGGAGCTATAAACATAATTACTTTGTGATTAAATTGATTCTAAACCTGTAGTTTTGTGATAATTTAGTTACTAAATATGTAGTTTTGTGACACTTCATCTTAAATGTGTAGTTTTGTGATAAATTTGGTGTTACATGTGTAGTTTTGTGATACACCGAGTTAAATCTGTAGTTTTGTAATAATTTGGTCATAGTATCTGTAGTTTTGTGAAATTTACTCAAATTAATTTATAAGTAAAATTTTTATATATTTGTTCGTAGCGACTTAAAAGCAAACGTTAAAAGGAAATTACGTCGAAAATATCTTAAAATCAAGTTCAAAAATTTATTTTGGCTTTTGCTTTGGGTTATTAGGGCAACCGATGGGGCTCTACGTAGTGAAAGAAATAGGAAATTCTAGAGCAGTCAATCAATCTACACGATATTTTATCCCTAAATAAGTACACTTATAGCACATTCAAATTTTGTCACACAATAAGTGTATTTTCTAGATACTGCTTTTCCCCAACCACCCCTTATTGTTCAAATCTTACCCCTAACTACCTTCTAACTCCTAACCCCTCCTTCATTGAATTAGGGCATGGACATCTGTCATTTTCCTTGCACAACAATTAGAGCAGTTACAATAGCAGACTATAAGCCAGCTATAAACACATTTCGAGGGGATAAAAGAGGAGAGAGAAGAGCAGCGGGCTACAGATTTATAGTCAACAACAGCACGGACTTTAAAATGCAATGTATGTATGATAGGCTGGACCAGGTATTAATAGTATGGTATATGTTTATAGGTAACTATTGTATGAATATGCTATTAAATTGATTATACATGATTTGGAGTCGGTAGTTGGCTATACTATGCTCATAGTCTTCCTGAGTGCTAGCTAGAAATGCACTTATTTAGAGATAGAAGTAGTACTCCCCCTATCTACTTTTGATAGCCATATTTCATTTTGGCACACATACCAAGGATAAGTGATTCTACTTATCATCCATTAGACATGCTACTAGTCATTCCTCGTAAACAAGCGATTCATTAATATTTACGTTTCTCAATGCCCATGTAACCAATCTTGTGTGGAAGAATGGAGAGTCACGTATTAAATCCAAGAAAACCATTAAGATGATAAGTTGTTGGATTGATATATACCTATCAAAAATAAATTTTTCAGATTTAGAAATATGACTATCAAAGTAGATGGAGGGAGTATTAAATAAGAGTACATACTACTGACTGGAATCCCCATGGTATATAGTGACCAAATTATTCTGCCATCTGACCTTGCTACTTGCTTTATGCAAAGATGTGTTTGTTTGCAGAGAAAGAAAGCAGGTACTTTGTGCGTTAATGAGTACTAACAAGTTTCAAGGCATACCCGTGACTTTCAGAGCATTGAACATCAAAATACTAGGAAAAAAACCCTTTTTTGATCCAACATCAATTTCCTACTGCTCTCTCGAGCCATTGGAGTATAGTACTGCAGCATGCATCGTATGCATGGGTAATCTGCAGGTAGCTGCAGCTTCCATTAATATCATATCTATGAGCAAGAGAACAAAACACTTCTCTCCCCAACTTGTTGAAATAATGATCAACATTTAAAGTTTTCCTCTCTGTTTTTTTTTTTTGACATGGATTGATTAATTGAACTTTCACCATGTATGTTTGTCCACTTAGAACAACATGAAAGTTGATGCATGCTTCTTCTAGTACTTGGGATTTGAGGAAGGAAAAAAGGTCTTGATTATGATTCATAAAATCAATGCTAGCTATTCTTCACAAAACGAGGCAAAGATATAGACAAATATTACAAATTAGTAACTGAAAAACATGCCTGGAAGAGAAAAGAGAGATGACCTTTAATTAGAGGAGAACACATAGCTGGATGTAAAAGCTGGGTGATGGACATTCTGTTGTGAGTGCAGCCGTGCAGTACTCATGATCTCCTCTAGTCCTCTGTCCCTGTCTTCTTTCCTTTTTCTTTTTCTTCTATAGCACCAGTTTCCCTCAGTCAAACTAGATCCAATAGGGTAATACATATGGCACCCCAATTAGACAATCCATTTCAGAGCAACTTTGGCGATGCAGTTAGCTATTAGCTTGTCATACCTCTCAGTTGTGCATTAAGGCAGACATGGTCTAGTGATCTAAAAGTTGTTGCCATATAGCTGATCAGCTATAGCTTGAGGGCCAAAACCTACAAGGAATAATGACACCTAAAAACATTAAACAAGTCAAGAAGCCATAAGGAGATGGGCACATATATACAATACATAGATATAATTCTGATAGAAACTGTTTGCGTTCTGTAGTGTTGGCTGTGAGGTTTGAATATAATGGAAGATTCTGTTCCACATATGACAAGCTGCTTTAATGATGTGTTTGCAGAGACATTTTATGAGTACATCACATGACCTTTCTCTATCGCACATGTGGCCCACTGCATTTGTGGCCGCTGGGCATGTCTAGATCTAGCCTTTGACTGGCTAGATCATATAACACACCAAGAAAAAGAAAGAGAAATGATGAAGATGTAAAAGATTGAGAATACTATGTTGAGTCTTCTATATATAACTTTTAGCACAGGTAATATCAGACATTTTTTGTAGTTAGCTTGTGATCCTAGACTTCATTATTTCCATATCATTTCTAAGGGTAGATTCCTTATGTGCTAATAAGAACTCACATGCATGATCCAATATTATCAGTGCGATATATAGTGAGTGTCAAACAGTGATTGCAATTTTCCGAAATTTCGGTAATTTCAGACCCCCACCGGCAAATCAATATATCGACCGAAATGTTTGGGTTTCTCAATTTTTTGTTGAAGTTGGTCAAAGTTTATTCAAATTCAGTCAAATTTCAAAAAATTTCGGTCCTACCAAAATGACCGAAATTTCCGCCGAAATCGAAAGTGTAAGCAAGGGTGTCAAATCAGGGAATATTTAAAATTTAAACAGCATATATATAAGAAATTTATCCCCTTTTCTTCTCTATTGGGGAGGCCCTAATTGCCTAAATGCTACTGAAATGCAACTTTCTCACACAATATTAATTTATACTTTTAATCTCACACAATCCGTTTGATATTAACCATACTGAAATGCAACTTCCTTCTAGGGTTCAACTTTCCACCTGAAAAGTGTTCCCTGGGCCTTTTTACAATATAATGACGGGGAACTGATAATTGGTTACTACTGTTAAAATTTTAATTCTTATTCAGTTTTATCCAATTTTATTTTAAAATTTCTACGACTTTCAACCTCAAATGAATAGCTTGCCATATCAAACAGTATCCAAATCAATAACCATCTGCCACAGGAGCACTGTTCAACGTTCATTCCGGAGGAGGTGATCAGGGGAATGAACAAGTACCCTCCGTCCCTCCCTGCTGGTTTCTTTTACCAATGAAGATCGTCATTAGAATAGGCAAGATAATAACAAGAGTACGACTGTACAATACTCTGTGCAAATAAGACTGTCTAGCTAGTTAGGGCGTGCATGTGAATACAGACCACTGCTCATGGATGCATATGCATTTTGGTCCTAGACCGCTGCATGGGGAAGAGCTACGTAGACTGTTGAATTTTAGCATGCATGGTTGCCACTCTTGTACGTACCTGATGACTCCCTGGAACCTCGTGACAATTGGATGTGCTTGACTAAATAGATATCCTTTATGAACCCGCCAAGGGGCGAACTTTCTCTCCCACTCTTAGACTGTGTTTAGTTCCACGTTAAAATTGGAAGTTTGACTAAAATTAGAAGTTTAACTAAAATTAGAAGTTTGAAGAAAAAAGTTGGAAGTTTATATATGTAGGAAAGTTTTGATGTGATGGAAAAGTTGGAAGTTTGAAGAAAAAGTTGAAAACTAAACCAAGCCTTAGGCTGTGTTTAGTTCCAAAATAATTCTTCAAACTTCCAACTTTTCAATCACATCAAAACTTTCCTACACACACAAACTTCCAACTTTTCCGTCACATCGTTCCAATTTCAACCAAACTTCCAATTTTGATGTGAACTAAACACAGCCTTAGCTTGATTTATTATTTTTCTTTTCAGAAAGAAGAATCAATATCCCTGCAAAAGAATCAGCAACCAGAATGAGGAATGGACCAACTAGAGCCACCATCATGGATCCCAGCACCCTGTACAAAATAATGCTTTGCATGACCATTCTCCATCATTACATGATATTTTTCAGGCACACAGAAGCATCTCTGTATGGATATGTTTAAATGCAGTCGTCTTGAAGATATGAGCAAGTTTGCTTTGTCCCGGCACAATTTCATAACATAATTAAAAACGATGGGATAATATCTGGATATGGCCAAGTTTTCGCAATTCCCACAGCGGGCATGAAAGATAGTGACATTAACCATTAGGCAGCAGTAGTTATTATTTCTGGACTAATGCCATTGCTTAGAGCGCAGGAATATTATTGGGAGAAAACTAAAGGAAATTAGAAATGGGCATTTCAAATGGAGTCAGTGGAATTTTGCATGAACTAGGGAATATGTACTCAAGCATTTAAAATGGACCCATTCTAGACTCCAGCTTTTATTTCACTGTTGAATAAAAGAAGTCGTTTTTATTTTTTTTTAAACATCGTTTTTATTCTTAAAAAATATAGAGATTTTTGACAGATGAATGTGTATAATTGGGAGTTAAGGTGTCTGCTACTACTAGAAAACAGAGTTTAGTGAAATCAGTGGAAAAGATACTATTCTTTTTTGAACATCGAAAAGGGGATACTATTCTTTTTTGAACGTCGAAAAGGTCCATTCTTTTTTTCTTAAAAAATAGCCACAAACAACCTGGTAGAGATTTTTATGCAGGGAACAGAAAAAGGAAGAAAAGGTGATTCAAGAGGGTTGCCTAGCCAAAGGAAGCTTTTCAGAGAACATTTCCTTCTGCTCAGAGAGAGAGAGAGAGAGAGAGAGAGAGAGAGAGGTGCATGCATGGGCCAGAGGACTCAGGTTCAGATCATTAAGGGAAAACTGATTAAAGTCTGTTCTCATAATAAAGGAGGTGTAAAGATGTGAGTTTACCACCCCTCTTTTCCAAACTCTTACACACCTCACATGTGCATGCTCCCCAGCAACTCTCTCATGCTGCCATGGCCCATGGGTTGCCTTAGGATACAGACAGGAATGCTTCTGGGCACTAGATTTAGATGTTTCTGCAGTAATAAACAGAGAGAGTCATCATCTTGTGTCCAGAGCCTCGCAGATGAACGGATTGTACCATCTGATTCAACTAAGCATGCATGCAATCATCCTATAGTACATATCATACTAATGCTCTTAACAGGTGAAACTTCTTAAACAAAGAAAGGAAGACATTTTAGTGTGTATCTGAGTATACCTCTGTCCTGTAAAGAAAAGCTTGACGATGTCTCTCAAAAGCTTTCATAAAAAATCTTCTCCCTAGAATATAAAAGAGACAAACCTTTAAACTCGAGATATGCTCGGAGAATGGAGAGCAAGCAGCTTTAGAATAGGCGAGCAAAAGAGAACTGGAACTCACTCGGCCACCTGTACAGCCCGATCCGTTTGTAGTGTAAGATTGATAAATCCCTGCTCCTATTAAACATGAATAAGTATTGAGTTAGAAGAGAATCTCCAAAACAGAAGTTAAAGACAAGTCAACATTAAATGGTATAAAAATCAAGCAACCTTTCAAAGTTTCAATACCACATGCTAGATCTTCTTCTTATTCATTCTGTGTTTTGCGAAAACAAACACACTGCCAAAAGAAAAAACAAGTCGCCAGTTACCACCGCACATGACACGTCAGATATCTGAATGGGAGGTAAGCAAAGATACAGGAGCAGCTGGCGCACACATCTGGCGCGGCTAGCAGCAGCAGAACGAGCCCATGCATGCGGCACACTGACGGCCAGCTAGCTCACTAATTATTTCTGCCCATAAATGGCCTTGCTATAGGAGCAGCAGTCGACCAGACATGAGTCCAAGCTCGTGCACTGCACACGTGAGTTGACACCAGGATTCATGTGCATGAAGGTTCCAACACACACACACACACTCAAACACTCACACACAAGCATTAAACTTAAGCTACACACCAATCTGGAGACCGCAGCTATGCTCTGTACGGTGCAGTCGAGCACTCCCACCCATCTATCTCTCTTTCACGGAGACAGAGGCCCTGTTTAGTTCCTCCTCCAAATTTTTTTATGTATACGGACACACATTTCAAGTATTAAACGTAGACTAATAACAAAACAAATTACAGATTTCACCTGTAAACTGCGAGACGAATTTATTAAGCCTAATTAATCTATTATTAGCAAATGTTTACTGTAGCACAACATTGTCAAATCATGGCATAATTAGGCTTAAAAGATTCGCCTCGCAATTTACATGTAAACTGTACAATTATTTTTTTTTCATCCACATTTAATGCTCTATACATGTGTACAAACATTTAATGTGATGGAATTTTTTGAAGTTTGAAGGAAACTAAACACAAAATAAAGGCAGAGCCAAGGTCTCCGGTGACTAGCCCTGTGTGGGCTCCTGTTCTACCACATGGATTCACATGCGCCAACGCCTCCTACCATTAGTTTTCATCTTTTCAAAATCTTATTCACCAGAGGTGAACAGTTATACATGTTTCTGTGTGTATCTGCTGTTTGCCTGGCCTCTGCACCTGAAGCTAGCAATTTCCTTTTCTTTTTTCTATTTTACAGGCACTATGAGCTGTAGGTGGCTTTGCATAGAGCCATGCACGCAGGCACAGATCTTTCCAACCTCTTCTTCCCGAATCTAATCATTCAGGGGTCAGCATTGGCCTGTTCTCTAGAGAGATCACAGTGCGTTGGTAAAAGAAAAAGGATGCCCACTAGTCTAAAACTATGAATGGATCAATCACATACTATACTCATGTTTAACCCTTTGGAATCAGAAAAAAGGGAAGTCTACCATTGATAGCTCCTATTCAGTGTTTACACTCAAGTTGTACAGTAAGATATTCCCAGGAGGTAGGAACTATAGAGCACCTAAAGACTTTTGTTTCATCAAGGAGAACTACACTGAAGTTGAGCATCTAGTGCCAGCCATTCTTTCAGCATTTAAGCGAAGTGATGATCGAAAGAAGCAAATAAACCATATGATTTATTACCTTAATTAGTTTATTAAGAATACAGAACATTAGATTGATATAAATAGCAAGATACAGGGATAAAATATACAGAGAAGAGCTACTATACATCACTAAGTTAGATTCATCATCTATGAACAATTCTTTTTTTTTTAAAAAAAAAAAGCTCAGCCCCAAGGGGAAAGAATTATGAACACTTTATCTGGAATAAAAGAAACATCAGAAAATATCAAACAGGCACAGATCTATTACCAGTTTAACTCCACTATAAAATGCAGTTTTAGTAAATCCCACAGTTTATTAAGGTCAAAACATCTTCAAAGCACTCCAATTAAGACATTATATGTGACCTCCAAAGAAGTCAAGGATGAAGACAGCTCCACTCCACTTACCATATGTGGATCCCATCATGCAGTCCTGAACTGTTCTCTGATCTAATTTTCTGGCCTCCTGCTTATCCAAGTACAAGGTAAATTAAAGGTAACAAGATTCACCAGAGTTTGTTGCCCCCTAGAGAGGTAAAAATATCTTGTCAACTTCATGGTGAATGGTCTGATCCTGTTTGAATTATTTTTTTTTCTTGAACCTTTTTAATATTTAATTTTCGTCCACATTTTTTTCCATATCGTACTGTTTAAATATGTGGGAATTAAACAAAAAGAAAGTCCTTATGATCCAGTATGCCAAGGAAATCATAAATTTTCCAATCAGACAAGTTCTCTATTTTTCAGATTTGACACCAAACACGTACACTAAAACTGGCTAAGAAAAAAAAACCGATCTGATCAACACATCAGACAGCATGTGACCAGTACACTGGCATGCTAGAAGGACAATGTAGAAGATGTGACAATTTACTAGCAACAAAATAACATGGGATGTCTCTATAGCGTGCTAAAAGGGAAGCCAGTAACCAGCAGGGAAGGGCATATGCAGGGAATTAACCAAGTGACGGAAGAATGTTGCTAGCAATGATTGTCCTAGTGAGCTCCTCTTTTGAGATGCCTCCATTGAGGTGGTCTCAGTAGATACTGAAACAAAGATTTAGATCTCCATGGCTAAAGCGGGAGAGAGGAAAGAAGAGGAAAAGCAAATGGGAATCATTAGAACTTGCCAACTTTCTGAACGCAGTTGGTCCACTCTGGAATCAAAAGGAGTCAAATGGCCTATAAAGATTAGGAGTTTTCTAAAAGCTGTGACTTTACACTGTAACTCTTATCTAGTGAAAGAATGTTGTCTTAAACATGGTATGGCTAAAGGTGGAGGTTGTCTTTACAGTAAAAAGAAGCAATGCATTACCAATGACAAGGCGAAAAATGCCTTTAAGAATGGAGGATTTTCTTGTGGCTGTGATAAAACAAGAGCTGAATACTAGTGTCATATAATAGCATGGTCAAATGTGTAGACACTCTTGAAGTAAAAGCTACTGACATACTTCCATAATTTATTGGACTTTTAATATTTTGTCAAGGTTGGTTAAGTATTTTTTTCATCAAACTAAATAGTGAAAGAATAAAAGCAGAAAACAGAGGTATGAACATAGGTTATAGGAAACTCAAGTACTTGCATATATTCGTGCAATGCAGTCCGGAAAGAAGGATAAATCCAAAGTGTACTGGTAGATTCCTCTAGTACCTTCGTTTGGTCCAAGGGATTTCCCATACCTGCAGAAAAGCAAAAGTCACTTTTGAGTTTAAAGGAAACATGGACTTGCATAGGATTGTCACTATCAGGAAAAACAGTAGTTATAAAACTCAACTTTGAAAGGATGGCACTTCTTTTCACACAATCCAAAAAAGCGACAAAGGATCCTAAGAATAATGTGATACAATAAATTGTTGCAACATCAACAGCTCTAGTATATTTCATACGATATCTGCATTTCTCTTACAAACAGTAATTAAATAAAATTAGCTCTGTAAACAGCAATCCTTTATGACCTCGTCCGATTACTGTAAATTGCAATATGAATATTCTAGAAGCTAAAAGAATTCATTACCACTGAATTGCCTTGTATTCCTGTGTGTGTTTTAGGTGTCCACAAGACATTGCTAAACCACTGAAACCCCAAAATAAATTGCATTGGGTCCTTTGACCATTTTGAACTAATGAATCTCAAATTATGCTGACAATGGATCCAAATTTCAAATAAACGCTACACGACTAAATTTGTGATGCCACTGCTATTCGATTAACATAGCAAACATGATGACATGTCACAGCTTCAATTGGACAACCATCTTAGTCTAGCCTCTCAAGTTTTGCTACCTCTCAGCTTTCAATTACTGTGGATACAGATTATTTCCTTATCAGTTATATTGAATATGGCTCATGATACAAACATATATGCAGAGGTGATCACAATCTGATCATTATTTTCTTGGTTTTAAGCATAAAAATTGAAGCTATTTATCCCAAAGAGTCTTTAGGATGAAAACAACATCTCAAGCATAATTGCTATATTTTTTGTGACACTTGTGAGTCACCACCAAGCATTAAGTTACCTCATAGCACAAATAAAATAGACTATCTATTAGCTATTTAGTTATCACCACAAAAAGCTTTAATTGATCACCACAGTAAATTTTGGCACCTAACAGTTTGTTGTCAGAGTGACAACATCATACAGGTTTCTCATGGAAATGCAACAATCCTCAGTCTGCACTTTGACCTCAGCAAACAAGTATAGAACAGTTTATAGTATGAAATGAAACATGTTTACATAACTGCAGCAAGAAATTAAGTGGATGCTCCAAAAGATCAAACAACAGTACAAATTTTCCTAAAATAAACTACAGGATTTACCAAATGTAAAATACATCATTGAATATAAAAATAAAGCTTAGTTAGCACTGATCTAGAAAAAAGGGAAACTAATGGAAAATTCTGTTTGATGCTAAGGGGATATTGTGTGCATGCTATAACATATTAAATGTATGACAGGATAAAAAGATATGCGCTGTGAGTTGGTGGAATTCTTCGCAGACAATATCATTAGTACCTTGCCCAATTCTGCAGACATGAAGAAAAGGCCATCAATTTGTCTTCTGTTCTAGTGCTTTCAATTCTGGACCTTTGTTCACAGGACAGGTATTAGAAACCAATGTATCTGTAGTGCACCCTTCTCTAAATTTATCTTTGCAGCCTCAATCTGAACCTGAATAACTATAACTCGAGCAAATCACTGATAATTCACTGCCAAAATTAAAACATTCTTCACTGCAATCTAAATGGTTCTCTCTTGTTCTTTTACTTCTATCTGTCTGTCTTTCTTTGGCTTTCACTAATCATCGTATTCCTTTACTATCTCAGGAATATCTTACTTGAAGATAGGTCCATGAAACACACTCTGTCATTCTACCATAAGTTGTAAGCCAAGTCGCTATCTTAAAAAGGCATACCTGCTAGAAGCATATAAGCTTATAGCTTCATCCCAAGTATTAACCATATTAACATACTACATCTGTATCTTTGGCTGTTTTGTCTTTTTTTTTTTCTTTCGATAGCTGGTTCTTATTTCTTTACATAAGCATTAATACTACGAGAAGCTGCTGCAGATGCATTGCAAAGTACCTTAGAAGCTGATAATGCGGTTGCCCATATTTTCTCCTCTCCTAGTTCAGCTTGATCCTGCAATATGAACAACTGATGTTGGTCAGACAAGCTTGGCTTCAGTGGAAGAAGAGGACTAAAATGAGATAGCAGCAACATAGTTTGGTCCAAAATGCAATCTCCTGTCACTAGGAGCCTCTGTATTTAGATATAAATAAACTAGACACAAACAAGTGAACAACCCTGATGCTTAATGGGGTAAATCCAACAGAATGAACCCAAAAGTCTCTGCAAATAACAACAGAGCTTGTCACATGCATTACAGGATTGTCTCACAGTTCAAATCTTCAGCAATTCCACAAAGAAACATCAAACATATTCTGAACATTACATTGCACGAACTTCCTCCGAGATGAGCCTCAAGCAGAAGGCGGCCGCAGATCGTAACATTCCTTGGCCATGCGAATACATTGCAACCAATGCATCACCTCCACATTAGGGTCCTTCTCCAGAACAACATCTCTAACAGCAATCTGGATCGCACCACGGTACAATACAATCCTGCCTCGAACCCTCAACAGAGTGCCCAGGCTCACCACCTCTGACATCCTCAACGCCATCTCTGCAGTTGGATCAGAATCTGATGCCCTGGATGAACTGCTCGCAGCATTCAGGTAGTGGTGGTTCAGCCACAGCACGCACGGCACGCATCCGGTGCCATCGTCCACCAGAAACCGGAGGAACTTCTCCCTGCGATCACGGGAAACCACGACGCCGACGATCTCGGCACGAGTAACCGTACGGCCGCAGCGAGCGAACGAAGGCGGCGAGGTGTGGCGGGAGGCCAGGGAGAGGAGATCGGCAGCCAGGAGCTTGACGTGCACGAGATGGAGAGAATCCATGGGAGGCGACCTGTCCAATTTTTGGGAAGAGAGATGCAGCAGGTTCGAGACTCAGAAATGTTCGGGCACCAAACGAAAAAAAAGGATGAAATCAACATCCAACTCTAGCAATTTTGGGGGGAGTCGAGGAATCATTTCACCTCTGCCTCTTGTCAGCTTCGCTCCTGCAGGTCTCCCTCTGATGGAGGATCGCAGCTGCTGTCGCCGCTGCCGCGCCGCCCTCTACTGGCCGCGATCGCCGCCGCCCTAGGCTTAGACAGGGGTTCGAGGTGACGGGAGGCCTCGCCGCGTCGCCGGGGAGGCGCACGTCGAGAATGGGCGGAGCTACCGACGGGAGGAGCCGTACTGAAGGCCCGCCGCCACCGCCGCCCGCCGCCGCCGCCGCCGATGGAGAAGACGAGCGTGCAGTGCAGCTGCAGCACGGCTCGTCGGGAATCGGTAGTGCCCGGCGGCGCGGCTCTCGGGCTGCTCGCTTTTCACCGGCCCGGCCCAGATATAATGGTAGGCCCAGTCCGGCCCGGATCAAGGTGTTGGTCGGCCCAGTAAAACCGTGCGGCCCAAGTAAAAGCCGGCGTGTTTTCCGCCCCTTCTTCCTCTCTTTCTCTTCGGCCTCTCCGCCTCCGCCATTGACAGCGTTGACCAAGTCAGCCGCTCCAGCCTCTCCAAGCGGCTAGGTGAGCAGCCGCTGCTACTACCCTCAACTGCTCCACCTTCCAACGCCATTAAGGCGAGGCGAACCACCGGAGCAGCAGCAGAGCGCGGCCGATCCCCTCCCCTCCCCTCCCCCATCTCGACGCCGGCGGCGAGCGAGCCCCCACAGGTTCCGTGAGATCCGGGCCATGGCGCACGCGGATGCGGACGCCGGGGACCTCCCCCCGCCCCCCGCGAAGAAGAAGAAGTCTCCCACCGAGGAGGAGGCGGAGAAGAGGTAGGTCTCGGAGGGGGGGAATTTTTTTTTTTATCTCCGCTTTCGCTCGTCGCGGGGGTAGTAGGGCGGTAGAGCTCTGTGGTCTGTTGATCTTAGCGAAGACGGGAGCGGGAGCAGCAGAAAATGTGGCGGGGGAAGCTTGGGCGATCGCTGCATTCACGCTTTGTCTGGTCTGTCGTTTGTGCCGCAGGAGGAAGAAGCTTACTCCGGGGAGCTTGATGAAGGGGCTTATTCGGTCTGGTGGGGGTGACGCGACCCCTGCGGAGGGAGATCAGGTCAGAGCATTGTGTCTCTTGTTTTCCGTTGCTAGGCTGTGGCTGTGCGATTGCCAATTGTGCTTACAAGTTGCAAACCGAACAAGGATTGTTTCATCTCACAAAATTAGGATCGTTCATCAGTGAATAAACGGAGGCAGTATATGTTGTGCACATGATGTTATGGTATTGCCTGGCATTGGACATATAGTATGTAATTGGAAACAAGAAAAGCTAAGCAAATTCAATTAAAGAGCGAGCATCTAGTAGGCGATTTCGTAGTAATCAACAAATCGTACAATGACTTAAGGCTGTTCTTGTAGGCTGCAAGTTTTGATTACCACCAGTGTTCTGCATTGGGTTTTTAAATGAATTTTCCAGTGAGAACTGTTTCAAGTTTTACATTAACCATAGAAAGTTTTTTTCCTTGATGGAATTCTATATGTTGGAATTCTAAGTGGCTCTATTTGCCTGCAATCAAAACTTGCACCTGTTCAACACAAACGGGTCAATTTGAACTGACCATGTATGGATAAGCTTCTCATCTCAGAGTATGTCAGTTGACTATTGTAGCGACTACACTGCAAATGTGTTATTGTTTCTGGAAGCGACTCACCAAGCTCTGCTTGGATCATTGTTTTGCTTATGATTTTTCTAAAATGAGGATCACATTTCTGGTTTCAAGTTTTAATGGGGATCACATTTCTGGTTTCAAGTTTTGAGATGTGGAACAATCAATCTACTGCAAAAGAAATATAACCTTCTTGATACTGCACTGCTGTCTAACCCTCATAATAGCTATGTTGACCTTTCATTGGGTGATATCTGACTTCATCTGTAGCCTGTAGGGAACTGAGGGGCCTCTGGGTGGTCATGTTTTTGCTCATTCAAATCGTTTTGCAGGTTATAGTTCATTGCACGACTCGGACAATAGATGGCATCATTGTCAATTCTACAAGAAGGGAGCATGGAGGTGATTATCAACTTCTTTTCACTTTTCAGCTCTTTTGACTGTCAAGTGCTTACGTGGTGTGTATTTTGTTTCTGAACACCAATATGTCATGAGGATATTTCTGACTTGATAAATTCGTATCTGCTTTATGTGTATATATAATGTGTCATGTGTGGATAGTGGTTCCGTGTTCACAAGTTCTAAATAGCTGCGAATATATTGTTTCTTAAATTGAACATCTTTATATGCTGGTATCCTATTTAGTGGTTTTAATCAGGGATGGGGCATAGATTAAGGTAACTGGGCTATGGTTCCCCCTAGTCTTTGAACTATTTGCATTAGTACTAAACTACTAATGAATATGTAAAGTTGAACATGCCCATCCACCCGGTTTACTCTAGACTCACTGTCTGCATGTTCTTTGGAATTGACCAAATTAACTAGTGGTTAGTACTGCCTACTAGCAAGGCTGAGCCTTGTTCATGGACGGTTCATTCTGTGTGTGCAATAGAAAAGCTGAACAATATTTATTTTTTGTTTGCTAATCATCCCAAAAAGTTTTCAGGAATATTCTTATCTTTCAATTAACTGTTACATGAATTTGTCATTACTCATTATGAGCAATATTATTGTTTCATTTGTATCAGTAATCAGCTCGTCTCCTGGAGTTCTGAAGTTCTAAACCATCTTCTGTTTTACTGTTACAATAGGTAAAGGGGTCCCGCTCAGGTTTGTCTTGGGGAAGAGCAAAATGATCCTTGGCTTTGCTGAAGGCTTTCCAACAATGCTGATGGGTGAAATTGCGATGGTATTTCTATACAGCTAGTTTAAACCAGTGGGTCAAAAGAACAACAACATTCTAACAATGAGCCATTACTCTTCTTTTGGGTGTAACAATTAAAAATGTACAGGTCGTACTACGCAAATATTTATCATTCTCTCATAGTATCTTTTCGCAGTTCAAAATGAAGCCTCAGATACACTATGCAGAGGAGGATTGTCCAGTTACAGCTCCTGACGGCTTTCCAAAAGATGATGAACTTCAATTTGAGATTGAGATGTTGGATTTCTTCAAAGCCAAAGTTAGTCTTGTTGAATAATGGCTTCAGTGTGACTTAAATCCTTAAATTGCTGTATATTTGAGAGCTATTCTGTGCAAGCTGTTAGGACAAATTCTCATGAGCTTTGATTTCATTTTTAATAATTTCTTTCTGGTACAGTATGGATTCTAGAATATTAGCCAAATGTTTGACTAGAACCTTGTGTCCAAGATAGCAGACGCTTACTACATCTTTTTTTTTTTCGGACACGCAGGAGATCACTTACTACATCTATCACCATGTGTTATAAAGTGTTTCATATTTCACTTCATAACCCAAACAATACTTGTGGTTTCTGATTCTTTAGCATCTATGCTGTTGTTCAGGAATATATCTCCTCAAGTACAGCACCACTATAATGCATATATCATAAGAAAATGTTTGACAACAATATTGATTTATTTCATCTTTATGTTCGTGAATAATATTCATCTGGCATCGTGCCTGCTTGTTGTGATGTATCTCAGATTATACCATAAGTTTGAAGCCTAAAATTCAAAAAAGCAAAATGTATCTTTGCATAAAAAAGTGGCAGATCAACCCAATACTGCATATACACATGTTCTTAGAATGCAGCCATTCCACAAAGGATCTTTTTAAGTGAAGGGCTGAAGGGGCCACAGATTCACACTGTACATCATACCAACACCAACCATAAACTCCTTTCAAGTAGTAAAAGGATTCCTAATGCATCTACCTTGAAAGTTGAGTACTGCAATCCAAACATGCATTTTAGTTGTTTAAGCATTATATTAGTTGGTTTGTTTAAGTTTCATTTGCCAAGTTGATGCCTTACACATTTTTCTCCCCTGCTGTCTCCTGTTAGTCCTCATTTTGATGGGCCTCAGTCCTAGCTATCCATGTGTATAAACTAGGACATTGAATTAAAACAACAGTCCATACACGTGGATGTGCCAGGATTTTGGCTTATCCAAATGAGGCCTTAGGTGATCCCATGATTGGCATTTACTGTAACCTTCCCCTTCTCACTGCATTTTACTAATGAGCAACATGAAATGCTTTCTTCTCTATTCTGCTGCATTTTACTAACCCTTCTCGTTTTCTCTGTCAGATTGTGGCTGAGGACTTAGGGGTTGTAAAGAAGGTAAACAGCCGTCCTGTATTGATTTCTGCATTCATGTTCACTTCTATGCTGTAGAATTTTGAAAATTCTGAATTTTCCTTAAGATGTAAGTCTTTACTATGGTGCTATCTTTCAGATAGCCCTGGTACTCTACAAAGTTAGTACCACAGATAGTTTCATACACTTTTGCCGACTTGTAGTGCACATTCACATGGGTCTCAAATAAATATAAAAAGAATGTCATAGTAATTCACATCGGATCAAAATAACCACCTGTATATACACATGGCTGATCTAGGAACAGTCCTTCACACAATGACCTATTAATGACACATGCATATATCTATCGACAAAAGTTATGCCAATGTGAAGGGATGGCTTCATTGCACACTGTCACAACCTCCAATTTCTTTTTTTTTAAGGTGTGGAGATCTTTTGAAATGTTACCAATGCTATTTAACTCCAGTGTAGATCTTTTTGTGGATTTTGAAATTAGTCAAGTAATTGAGATTCATTCTGGTATGTGGAGGACTATTCACTGTTATTTCTATCTAACAGATAATTGATGAAGGCAAGGGGTGGGAAACACCGAGGGAGCCATATGAAGTGACAGCACGGTAAATTACCTTTTAAATCAACTGGCGAATTTGAATGGGATAGTTATATTTGATTACAGAAACATATAATCATAATTTGAATAGAAAGGAAATGGAAAGGTTGATGCCGAGTTGTAACTTGCAATTTCACATTTGTTCAGTATCTCTTGCACAAGTCAGTAGTGAAGAAAAATACATGCTTGTTTTAAGATCTCATGAGTAAATTACCATTTTCTCAGACAATTTTCTGATGTGACATGCAAATGGAAATATCTGATGCTTTCTTGTAGGCATGCCATGCTTCTTGTACTTCCACTGCTTTGTTGTATTTCTTTACTGTTAGAATTGTTAATATATCTAACTATCTAAGCTACTCCCTCCGTTTCACAATGTAAGTCATTTTAGCATTTCCCACATTCATATTGATGTTAATGAATCTAGACATATATATCTATCTAGATTCATTAACATCAATATGAATGTGGGAAATGCTAGAATGACTTATATTGTGAAACGGAGGAAGTACGATGATACAAATTATTGCCTTTTTTTGTTTTCAAGATTAACTTAACTAGGAATTTTTTGTCTGTCATTTCCAGGATAACTGCAAGAACAGGAGATGGCAAAGAACTTCTTCCCAGTAAAGAAGAACCCTATTTCTTTACTATTGGTAAATCTGAGGTCAGTGAAATTCTTTTTGCACTTACATGTAATGTACTAGGGACATAAAGGTGTAGTATATTATGTACATTATGAAATTCTTCTGTTGTCAAAAATGCTCATCTGAGGTCAGCAATGTCGTTTTTGCACATATAGATATATTATTGTGCCCTTATTAAGTTAAACATTTCTTGATTCAAACTTAGAGAAATATTCTTTTTATGGTTTATGTTGTTTTTTTAGTAGTTATTTTTTGGGAGAATAGCTAATATGGTCCCTAAAGTTTCGCTCATGGGTCATTTTAGTCCTTAATCTTTCATATTGTCCAAACAAGTCCTTTAAATTTGTCATGTGGGCTAATATAGTCCTTGGTCCCACCAAAATCGCCACATGGACATGCCATGTCACCTTCCTATGCAAAATCTATATGATTTGTCCAATTTACCCTTACGCATAGGAAAATAAAAAACAAAAGGAAAAAGTTAAAAAAATATATGGTATATGTAAGAGCAAACATATACCTCAAAAGGGTGAAAAAAGAAGTATTTTTTTTCCTATGGTTATGTCTAATTCACCCTTATATTTATTTTTCTATGATATACGTAAGGGTAAATTGGACAATTCATCATAGATTTTGCATGAATGATGACATGGCATATCCATATGATGATTTTGGTGGACCCAAGGACTATTCTAGGCCTTATGACAAAGGTTAAGGATTTCATTGGACCATTTAAAAGGTTAGGGACTAAACTGATCCCACAGAGAAACTTTAGGGACTAAAGTAGCTATTCTCCCTTATTTTTTTTCCTAACTTCTGTTTGTCCTGCAATATTCTTTTTACTGTTTTAGTTTAGGTACCTAAAGGGCTTGAAATGGGAATTGGGTCAATGGCACGTGAGGAAAAAGCAATTATTTATGTTACAAGTGCCTATTTGACAAACTCTTCACTAATTCCGCAACTTGAAGGTATTGAAGAAGTTCAATTTGAAGTTGAACTGGTTCAGTTTGTTCAGGTATAGTCATAACAAGCTATTTTGTGCTTATGTTCATTATCTACTTATAAAATCTGTTAGGGGCTTTCTGTGGCATGGATGGTGATTCTATACTTCATTGATGCACAGAACAACACACTTATACTCTTAATGTTGATGGTGGAGTCATTGTGGCTATACTTTCTGTTGTCGCCATATTTTATACAGCATTGTTCTAAGTCATGAACTCATGAAATCATGATCCCTAGAGCTGCACATTTTCCTCTGAAGTATTCAGGTAGCCTAGCCAGTTGTATATAAAGGACATTAACTACATAGCACTTCTATCAAGCCATTGCGCTGTATATGTGCTTAAAGGTTCGATTAATTGGGCTAACTGCTGACCACTAAACTCCAAGAAACTGCCATCTCGTATTTTTACAATGCTTATCTGGATGTTTTCTCTTGGCAGCTAATTCATATTTTTGGAATGGTAAACAATATTTCAGTTGATAACAATTATCACTTCTCCACTGCAAAATAAGAGTGTCTTATTCTTTTTATTCGGAGCCACATTAACAGATTGTGTGATATACTGATAGGTGAGGGATATGCTTGGCGATGGCCGCCTCATAAAACGGCGTGTAGTTGATGGAAAAGGTATGATTGCATGTTTATACTGATTTATGGATTTTTTTTCCCTTGGGTTGAAACTTTTCACATGTTCCTGGTATGCACCTTGATATTATAACAAAATTTATCTTTCATAAAAATTAACTAGAAATCTTGTGGTCTTTCCCATCCATTCAACTACTGACTAGTGATTACTGAAACATGTTGACTTCTTATCATTTGGGTCCTTGTGATACTTGTGTTTGCTACAAGTTTACTTTTAGTTCTTTAATTATTTACCAGGAACAGATTTTCTACCTTTTACTTTTATTAGCAGAAAAGATATTGAGTACATAATTAAATGATAAAAAAAGGAGCAAATAATAATAGCAAAAAGTTTCTACACAGTGAATAACTACCCTGTTGTTACTTTAAGAGCATTTTTCTATTGCCTTCTCTGCATCGTGTCATCATCATGAAAATGGAATGACCTTAGACTTAGAGTCAGATGCTCTCTTTATCCAACTTATAGTGGTAAAAAGAGTTGCAAAATTTAGATGAAGGGAAGAACTCAGAGGTGTGAATTACACAAAATGATTCATCATTTATTCAGCTATTTTTATTTCAAAACTACAAATCTTCAACAAGCCAACCTTTCACATGGAATTGTTGTGGGCGTGATGAGGTACATGTTTTGATTCCATCATGTGATGTGCTTGATGTTTATACCTCTTTTCGTTCCTTGAAAATATCAGGTGAATTTCCTATGGACTGTCCTCTTCATGATAGCTTGCTAAGAGTGCATTATAAAGGGATGCTCCTTGATGAACCAAAGTCAATATTTTATGATACCCGAGTTGATAATCATGGTGAACCATTGGAGTTCTGTTCTGGAGAAGGCCTGGTAAACTTTCACTTAAATCTTTATTGCTGCAATTATTAACTGCATCAGTTCTTCATGTCAGGTCATAAACTGACAAGTAGGAGGTGCTGGTTGTTATTTCTGGACTAGCATTCTCCTAAAATCTGTTCCCATTTCTTATAAAGTTAAAGCTTCCTGGTGAATCTGCATTACAAAAATGAGGACTTAAATAAACTTAAAGAACGATGAACAAGTATGCATTCACCTTTAAATATTGTACATGATAATAATGGCAACTCCCAGTAGGGTTTCAGGTGACAGTTCTATATACTTATTGCCCTCTCTGTACAGACATTTTTCCTCTGAGAAAAGGGTGGAAAAATGACTTTGCTAGCATTCTACAGCTATATATGCACCTCATTACATATATCTTGGTGTTCATGTATACTTCTCATACTTCCAATTAAATAAGAGTACCTTTGAACATTTTCATAGGTACCTGAAGGATTTGAAATGTGCGTTCGACTAATGCTTCCTGGTGAAAAATCTATTGTGACCTGCCCTCCAGATTTTGCATACGATAAATTTCCAAGGTTGTATGTGGCTTTACATTAGAATCTTTTTTCTTGTAATATAGCGTGCTGAATAATCTAATGATTGCAACAGGCCAGCGAATGTTCCTGAAGGAGCTCATGTTCAATGGGAAATTGAATTACTTGGATTTGAAATGCCCAAGGTAGTGACTAAAAAACAGTCACAAACCTTTTTGTATTTCCATGTTGCTTGTGCAGTGTTAGAAACTAGAATGTTTGTGATGCTATTCCTGCTCTCTATTGCGGGGAACACTTGGGATTACAAGTAGCTGTTAATTTCAACCCGCAATCGGATCGGTTTGAAAGTTGTCCTGGTTCTTGTGAGTCTGTAGCTGTGTCCCGTGATCCTTTATTGCTTCTAGCTTTTCAGCGAACTTGCATTATGTTTTCATGTATTGAATAGCAGAAGAAAGTAATAAGCATTACATGTCATTCTGAATATTTCACTAGATGAACACCTTGTCTTGTGTGGTTCAACACTATTTCAGCTATGGCTTCTTTATGATTATATTATATCTTTTCCCTTTCGTTTTTTTATTAAGTTCTGTCTGACAAATCTTCTGACTTCTCATATAATACAAATGTAGGATTGGACTGGTTTCACCTTCCAAGAAATCATGGATGACGCAGAAAAAATAAAAACCACGGTATATCGATTGAGATTGTTGAGTGAATCATTACATTTTGTTTTGTTTTTGGTGTTTTTTCCACTTAGTATCTCCCTGAACCTATCATGAATGCATTTTTCCAGAAATGCAGTGCACTTCAAGAAACTGTTGAGATGTCTTTAATTGAAAAACATAAAACTACTTTTATTTGTGTTCTATGTGTGCAAGCTGTGTTTCTCAATTGTCAAGATGGCCAATTGTTTAGTATGATCATATGAAAATCCTGGAGTTCCCATAATGCCATCATCTAGGTCTAATTTTGTGGTGATGTCCAATTCCACCTTGTGGACCACTGCAAAATTGTGATCATAGGCCCCTTTTGAAACAAAGGAAAAACCATTGGAGTTTTAGAGAATTTTATCCTATGGGAAATAATCCTATGGAGCCCTTTGAAACAAAGGATTGTTTCCTACCCATTCCTTTGAAATTCCTATGGAATGAGGTCTAACCTCATGTTTTCCTCTTCATGTGTCTAGAATTCCTGCGTTTTTCAGGTGTGCTAATCAAATGACAGTTTTAAAACTTTCATGTGTTTCAAAATCCTGTAGGAATCCAATAAGTATGACATTGTATTCCTATGTTTTTCCTATTACTGTGTTTTCTCAATCCTGCGTTTCAAAGGGGCCCTAAATATCTATACCTGTTGTCCACTTGGCTGGTTTTGATGTGTCTTTTTTCACTAATAATTAGCTCTAAACTGAAGTTCTCTCTCAGGGTAATCGACTGTTTAAAGAAGGGAAGTTTGAGCTAGCTAAGGCGAAGTATGAAAAGGTATGCCCTTCACATGATTCAGCATTCAATATTAAGGGCAATCTCGGAACATTTTTTTTCTTCTCCATTGCTATGTTGGTCTGGATATTATCTCTTTCCCGCTATTGTTACCACTCCATATGGTTACCAATTTGGCAGTCTATACTATGAATGATTTTACCTTATAATTTCTTGTACATGTAAAGGGCATAAATTTACACGTATCCATGACTTCATTCTGTCAATTTTTTGGGTGCACACGTTTTTCTTTTATTTATTTTTGTGCAAGGATATGGGTGAGATGTTTTCAAACCTTCTCTGCCTGCAGGTGCTTAGAGAGTACAACCATGTGCATCCTCAAGATGATGATGAGGGGAAAATCTTTGCTAATTCAAGAGTATGACAGCACTATTTTCAATCTTTTTTTCCCTAACAATAGCATAGATGCCTGATTAGAACATTTCTTTGAAACATGTACCTCTGATTAGCACTGCAATTCAACAATTGTTTCTGCTTTCTGAAGCATGTGTTTACCTTTCATTTTTGTTTTTCTTTTACACATGCAGAGTTCTCTACATCTAAATGTAGCTGCTTGCTACCAGAAGATGGGTGAGTATAGAAAATCTATTGACACATGTAACAAGGTATGTTTCCAAAAAGAACTTTGTACTCTCAAAGAATTTTCCTAGGGTGTCTATATCAAAGAGGGTGGTGCATGCTTGTATGGGGGCTGTCATTGGACCTCTTCCGCACATGCCACTGGATGAGCCTTGTAATGGATAGATCTGGGGATCCAATCATCCATCCAAGGGGAAGATAGATGTAAACTTTTGCTTACCACTCTTGGATCAAAATTTCGAGGAGGGACATCACATTTTTAGTTTCTCCTAGTCTGATCTGCTGAAGTTCACGCAATAACCTCGTGAAATCTTGATGATAGATAGTACTCACATATGAGTTTGCACAAGGCAACCATATAACCATGAATGTGCTGGCTGGCTTGTTTTGTACACATTATGGTACTTGGCATTGATATCATTGTGAAGTGAGCAATTATTCCATTTACTCTTTGAGCAGGTGCTAGAAGCAAACCCTGTGCATGTGAAGGCTCTTTATCGCCGAGGTATGTCCTACATGTTATTGGGGGACTTTGATGATGCAAAGAAGGATTTTGAGAAGGTGTGTTTCCCCCATACTTTAGTACCTGCTTATTTTCTTTTTTTATGTGTCATGGATGATTGTTTGACCTCTACCTAAAGCACTATGTCACTACATCTTTTTTAGATGATAGCTGTCGACAAGTCCTCAGAGCCTGATGCTACAGCTGCCCTTAATAAACTTAAACAAACAATTCAGGTATGCAACATTACATCATAAGGTGAGACCCTTCAGAACTGTTGAACTAACAGGAGTTGTATATATATATATAATTTCTAAAACAGGAAACTGAAAAGAAAGCGAGGAAGCAGTTCAAAGGGCTGTTCGACAAGAAGCCAGGCGAGATTTCCGAAGTAGGTGTAGGAGAGCCAGAGGGCAACAAGACTGACACGACAGGCTCAGGCGAGGCAGCGTCAACTGCTGACAGAGACACGGATGCAAAGGAGGCTATTCCCCGTGCAGATTCAGGGTTGGCCTTCGAGGAAGAGAGGCCCGGACTTCTCGCCCGCATCTGGCCTTCAGCGAGTCGGATCTTCTCCTCGCTTGGGCTCAACAGGTGCACAATCCTCTGATGCACCACCAGTATTCAAACCACTACAAACAGCAGCCAGAAAAGTCGCCCAGCAAAGCCCTGGAACGCATTACACACGCAAAATTATCACCTTGGATATATATCTCTAAAAATTATACTCCATTACATGGTGTAGGCTGATGACCTATAAATGAGGTAGGCGTAGTAGTAACGAGTTAGTTAAGGACATACGGAGTATTACTGTGGAAATGCATTTGTGCCTGCCATGATAAGAATCACTACCACTGCCACCTGATAGAGTGTTGATGATGTGGTGTGGGCCCCCTGATCCTGAGCGTGCGTAGTGTAGGTGTAGTAGGTAAGAATGAGACTGGCTTAACCGGGTGTCTCTTCCATGGCTGTGGCTGCCGCTGGTTCTTCTGGTCTTCTAGAACGGTGCCACCCGTTTGTCGGCCAACGCGTAGCAGAGGCCATACTTATGTGACATGATTGAATTGCCATTACCTAACACCTCTGATAATGATGTTTCCCATAAAAATTAAACCTAGAACCGGATATTACACATCCTAATATAACGAATCTAAATAAACTCGGACTAGATGTAATATATTATAGTATAATTAATGTGGACAATTACATCTAGTTCTAAATTTATTTTCTATGAGACGGAGAGAGTCACATCTGATTTTAGATTTTTTTTTTTTTTTTGGAACGGAGGGTGTACATAGATTCAAGGTGGTAGGCGTGTCTACAGTGGACGTGCAGGTAAAAGCATATGCTAATGCGGCTTGGCCTGCTGCTGCTGGGATTCCGGTAGATTTGCTTGTTTCATCGCCATATTCAGCCCATATCTCCTTGTTGGTGTTGGTGATGGCTATTAGTAACAACGTGACCTTTTAACAAAATATTTCTTGTTCTCATATCAATCTCTCTACTATTTGAGGAACTTGCTTGGGGCCTTTGAGACCATGTTCAATTAATCCCTGTGAGGGGGCCTTTGAGACCATGTTCATGTTCGATTAATCCCTATGAGGAAGGATTAAAGGGAATTTAGTCCAGAGTTATTGTGGTGTGAAATTATTTCTCTCTCAATCCCCTCAAATCTTTTTCAATCACTCTTTATACCGAATATGAGGCATAAACAAGGACTTAGGGTTATGTATCCCTCATCCCTTCTAGAAACTCCAGGCCGATATGATGAAGCACTGCAAACAGATACTTTTTCTTTTAGGGACTGGCTATATGTCTGTTGATAGAAAATCCCACCTCCCATCTTTCAAATTTTTGACCGTCAGATATGCTTTAAGATTCGTGCAGATGTATTAACCCTAACTCTCCTCCCGTTCCCCTCCCCTCGCTCATTCCACCGCCGCCACTCCCTCCGATCGCGCATTCCACCGCTATCGCCCGATCCTCCACCGCCACTGACCCATCGCACCGCCGCCCGCCTCGTCGGCTGGCCGAAAGGCGTCAACAGCGCCAGCAAGGTCCCCCCCCCCAGCCGGCCCCCTCCCCGCCCCCCTTCCCCTTCCTCTCCTCTTCTTTCCTCAAGCGGATGGCGGCGGGGCGCCACTACCGCCACCTCCTCCCAAGTCCTAACACACCCTTTTGCTTTGCCCCATAGGGTCCTCTGCCGGAGTCTAGGGTGTTAGTCAATGGATCAATTTAATATAGCTTAGCTGACTGATATTAAAGCCAATCTCCAAGCATCAAAGTGCCTAATCCCGTACGAATATATATATCATGGTCCAGCTATTTTATATTTTAGTTAACCAGTTTGTTGTAACCACCAAGCATATTAAGATACGCTGATCGACATGGATATATATGTAAGTTCCCATTGCAGTATAATTTACAACAAATGCTGTAGTATCACTGTCTGAAGGCGCCCATATATAGGGTCCAAATTAAAGATGAACTCACTACCTTGGGGTCCACTGTCATGCAGAAATAGTGAGATATGAACACTTTTTACCATGTAAACCTTGGATTTACCAATCGGTGGCATGTTGAAGCTACTACATTTTACTCCAACTTACAAAGCAATATGCGCAAGTAATTACGGCCTTAGATCTGGTTGTGCAGCTTTTGAAGTTTGCATGTCTTATTTTAAAGCAAGTAAAAAAATGTTATAACCTTCAATTTGATCTTATCTTATTGATGCAAATTGATCCCACGTTATATGAAACTTTTTCTCGAAAAGAAGAGTATTGATGCCAACGCTGTCGTCTTCTATATCAAAGATAACTTTCTCCAAATTAACGGCAGATAATTTTCAACAAGTGCGACATCTCGGCAGGACTTCAGTACCACTCCTTTTGGTTTTTTTTTAGTGTGGGTTGGTGTTCTTGGCTAAGTGTGCTTTATGCACAAGTTGGATGATTCAATGAAATGTAAATCTCAACTGGATTTGACACTGGGCCTGTGTTAGTGGAAAAACTGTCTGATCATGACTCATGAGACCTACAGTACACACCTAAAAAAGAAGATAAATATTGTTTGCAAGGGTGATCTTTCAAAGGAAAAAAAGAAGGAAAAATGAAAGGATGAATTGATACCGAAATAACCATGAAATTGGACCATGATATCGTCCCAGATAATAACGTCATTCCAGCCAACCTCTACTGATCCCCTGCATATGCATATCGATCGATTGATCGACTACTCAATCTGTCAACTATCAAATAATTTAAAACCTGATTAAAAACTACTAGATGTGCCTTTCACTGTTGATTAGCAAATCAAATCGTGCCAACATAATCCCAGTTGTCATGTCCGTGGGATTCGATCCATGGCTGGGCTTATGCTCATTTTCAAATAGATTATTGTGCGAATTGTGCTGTGGATTATCTAAGTTGATTACTAAAATAAGTTAAATATTTTGATAAATAAACGTAATAAATTATTACTTAAAACAAATGGTCTGAATAACTAACACAATTGAGAGAAAGATTTATTTTTTTAAGGGTGGAGCCATACAATGAGTTTATTTTTCTAAGGGTGGAGTAAATAATCTATTTTAACAATATAAATAATGATGAAAAAAACTAAGCCTAGTGGTTAAGCTCAACAAACCAAGACAGGGACACACTGTCGTCCATGGATGGACGTACTACTGTTTATACTTAGTAGGAGTATGTAGTACTAGTACAATATGCTGTGTAGATTTGCCCATCGTTCTCCTTCACCTAACCCCGTGAAACCGTCACAAGGGTCGTACAACCAATTTCACGCAAGTCCACTGTGACTAGTTTTCTATGTTATCACTAGATCCAATTGACAATCCTATGATTAATTCGAGTTCACTTAACTTATGTTAAATGGAAAAAAAAAGCGTCTCATTTCCATTGCCTCTTTGAAAATCTATGGGCCATGAACCGCCGAACGGCAATCTACTTATTCCTAGGACTATGTTATGTTTGGAGAGCTCATGGGTAGCTATAACTATTCATATAATCTTCAATTTTCTCAAACAGTTTAGTTTTTTTTTTTACATACTTCAAATCTCAGTAGGTACAAAATCCAAAAAGAAATTTAGTAGTTATAAGCTGAAAAACCCAGGTTCTTTAAATCTTTATTAGATATTTCCTGCAATCTTCAGCTTCCCAAACCAAGCCATAAAAATATTTGTTTGTGTAATTTTAACCACAATAATTGTTCAGGACTATGTTTTAGGCTTATAGAAATAGTATAGGCCAGGTGTATCATAATTTGTAAAAGTATTATAATATTATATTTGTTTAAACTTTTCTTTTTTATTTGAAAGGACTTATCCAATCAAAGTCACCCTTTGTTGAAACTTTGAAACATCCAAGACCAAGGGAAGCACAAGTGTTGTGTTGGTGGAGTAGCTCCATTTTCACAGGAATTTAAATCCTGATATCCACAAATATTACCTAGCACGGTATCAATATGAATTTAGTGATGTCATATATAGATTTGTAATCGACTTTCGTTGCTGAGTGTGTGAATGTGGTGTGTGTATGCATTTTCTATGTAATAAAAAAAAGCAATTGGAAACCATATCCTTTTATATCAGAAGGGGTACATGTTGTCGAAGAAGAAGAAAAAGAAGAAAGATACATGCTTTTTTCCAAGGATAATTAAGGTGACTTTTGCTACTTTCCGTTGTTTTTAAGACACGTTGAATTTAGATCATGCTTTGATAGTGGACGTGATGAGTAAACGCTGAGGGAAGGCAGTACGGCTGCAATGAAGCATAGTATTTAGTACAACCCCACTGCTCCAACAAAAACAGTTTAAATATAATTAAATAACATGGCACATAGGATAAACGATGCTTCGTCTGTGTCAAGTTAGTTAAATGAGAAATTATGAGGAAACTCTAGGTCTTACATGCATGAGACTTGGTCATTTATACAATATTCAAGACTACTTGAATATGTAATGTGAAATGAATGGTATTAAATTAGCATATATATTGAATTAAAGTTTGTGTATTTCAGAGTTTAGTATACTTGTACTAATTAATTTCTAGACAGGTGGCGTGAAGGGATATGAAAACTGCCGCGCCGGTAGCATATCTTGCACTACAGCACCTTTAAGAGCATCTTGAACGGTCTCTCCAAATCCCACTCTCCAAATATCTACTTAGCTAACTCTTTATTTAATTTGGCAAGTTAAATTCGTTGTTTATTCCAACAGCTTTTCTATTCATCATCTCTATTCTGAGTCTATGATAGTGGGACCCACCTGTCAGCCTCTATACCACTTTCTTCCTCGTTATCCTGCTCCCCCTCTTCCCCAAGCCCTTTTTTTCTTGCGGCAGTGGTGGCCGTGCGCCGCGACGGTGGGGTGGCGGTCTTTGTGCGCGGGCCAGCGGTCTTCATGCCCGACGACGACGGGGCGGTAGTGGCCGGGCGCGGCAACGACGGGGCGGCGATGCGGCGACGACGGGGCGGCGGTGGCCGTGCGCGGCGACGACGGGGCGGCGCCGCCCTCGCTACTCCTCATCTGACTCCAGCGATGGAGGCCACAGGTGCGTGCCTTGTGGAGAGAGAGGGGGAAACAGGCGTGGGTCTCACAGATGGCTAGCCGACTTTGGCTGGCCAAGGTTGGCTAGCGAGGGAGGCAATTTGGCTAGCTGGACTTGGCCATTCGAATAGCAAGTCTGTTGGAGTATAATTAATTTTAGCCTAAAATTGCTAAAATTTAGTTTGGAGAGTGGGATAGCAAGACTCTTGAGATGCTCTAAGGCCTTGATCCTCGCATCTGCACACACTAGTGCGGAACAACTCATCTGTGTCGGCGAGAGGCTTCTCGTTACGAACTAATGATTAGTGATATGAAAAGTCATTTTTTCGAGTCGATCACCGTCACTGATGACTATTATCTTTATAAGGCCACAACATATATAAGTCCATCACGGATAAATATCATTGGTGATGGGCTCGGACTAAAGGTCTATAGAAATTATTGGTAAATGTAAATCTTTGTCGGTGTTTATTCCACCTGTTAAAGGTGTCGACGGTGTGACGGATCGCGAGTTCCCGACATAGATAAACTGTCCACGATAAAAAAAAACTGTTTATTAATTTTTAATTGTACTAATTATTAATTTCACCACCTTGCTATCCCAGTTGATTCCTCTGTATATTCACGCACATGCATGGTTCACTTTTGTAATATATATTATATCACGTGTTGTGTTTAATACACAGCACGTACAGTTACTAACTTGCGATAAGAGACAAAATTAACCACCAAATGATTGTAATTAAGATACTAATTAAGATGTGCTGAACTGATATGGATGCCCAATCCGGCCCAGTCGCCATCAGTGATGTACAGGTTGTCGGTTATTTTGATTTTGCACCGGTTCATTTGTATATGTTCCTTATAGAAATATGGCTGTAATAAAGAAATGACACAACGCAAAAAATAGGGCACGTTAAAAATCTTTAGAGACGGCGATTAATTATGACATCGATACGATCTTCAATACTCATGTTCTATCACTAATATTTACTACACCCTTCGTCCCCGAATACCTTAAAGCTTTTAATTTGGATGGGTTAATAAAGAACTGGTGTACAAGGTAAAAGAATATCCCCCATTATATTAAAGCCCTTTTTGTTTAGGTTTATAACCCAACTTATAAGCCGAAAAGTCTAAGCCTAAACAAATAAGCGGCTTTTTCGTTTGGCTTTTCTAAAACTATAAGCCACTCTAACACTATTAAGCCAAAAGCTAAGTTTGAGAAGCTTTTTTTTGGCTTATGTGAGGTAGATGCATAACTCCACCATTAAACTTAGGACATTAAATCTACCGGCTTATAAATCATATAAGCCAATAAGCTGACTTAAAAGTCTAAGCCAATAAACCTATGCCTAATCAAAGAGGGCCTAAGTAGGTGCAGGGCTACTCTCGTTGAGATAGCATAGACCATTAAGGGTAGAAGAGGAAGTTTTGTGCAAAAATTCATCTCTTTAGGTTGTTGTATTTGTGACAAATTTAAATATATTTTGTAACATAGGGAATACTTATATAATAGAGGTTTTTAGAAAAAATAAACATATATAGATATTTTTACGACAGACGTAATAATTAATGTCATTTTCATGTATTGGTGAGTTAAAATTTATTAGATTTAATTATATATGCTCTCAGCATTATCTGTTTTTTTTATCTCCACTTTATCTGTTTTAGTATGGATCGGAGCAAATATGCTACAAGAACCTTTCCCAGAGTGAGTTAAAGCTCAGCTCCCACCTTGGTTAAAAGCAAGGTCAAAGAAAAATGCCCACATGGCCACAAACACCCGCATAGTATATCGTAAATTAAATCACGTGCTTACTACTCCTTCCGTCTTAAAAAAGACAAATCCTGAGTTTCCGTGTCCAACGTTTAACTGTCCGTCTTATATGAATTTTTTTATAATTAGTATTTTTATTGTTGTTAGATGATAAAACATGATTAATACTTTATGCGTGACTTGTCTTTTTAATTTTTTTTCATAATTTTTTCAAATAAGACGGACGGTCAAACGTTGGACACGGAAACCCAGGGTTTGTCTTTTTTTTGGGACGGAGGGAGTACTCTCTAACTCTCACTGGTCTTTATTTTTTTTCCTTAAGTAATACTAGTGTTATTGCTAACAGCGCAAATCTTATACTACCTTCGTCTCAAAATATAAGAAATTTTATTCATTTAACAATAACATTTTAAAAAAATCAGAGCTAGGGATTTTGCCAACATTTTTTAAAAAAGAGCGGAGCTAGGAATTCTGCCAACATTTTAAAAAAGAGCGGAGCTAATGATGCGTGCTACCTTAATTTGGTTGTGTTAGTGTTGCTAATGATATTGAATCTAATCACCTGAAAACAAAAATACAATTAATGTGAGATATATGGAACTCCCTCGGTCCATATATATATATATATATATATATATATATATATATATATATATATATATATATATATATATATATATATATATATATATATATAGTAAATTTGTTTGGTGCTCCATGGTGCCCGGGCACCATTGTTGAAATTGAGTATATACCCAATTCAAATGAGCATGAAACTTTTTCAATTATTTAGGTATTAATATTAACTACTTTACTAACTAGTTGAAAGCAAGTTTGAACTGAATTTGAACTTGTTTTTGTTAGATTTTGATTCTAGGTATATAGCATCCATACATATAATTAGTTAGGTATGTAATCATGGATTGTGAAATAAAGTTAAATTTAAGTTGTTTTGTTGATAGGTATAGGTATGAATCGAATTCTTATAACTAGGTATATACTCACAATTTGAAAATTTTGAAAAATTTGAGTGATTTTGTGCATTTGAAACCATGGTGTCCGGGCACCATGGTGCCCCATATGAATGTCCTATATATATATATATATATATATATATATATATATATATATATATATATATATATATATATATATATATATATATATATATATATATATATATATAAAGAAATTTTAGGTTTTAGGTTCTAAATTTGTTCTTTGTTCTTAGTTTGTCCATAAATATATAGACATTTGGAGTATTATTTTCCCGATTCATCCAAACACTAGCTGTACTATCTTAATTAATTTGTCCATAAATAGACATTATGTTCTTAATATATCTCTCTATCTTAGCATAAACTATATATAGAGTTAAATCATTCATATTATCTATTATATAGCTTGAACTTGAATCAGTCAAAGATTGAATCATTCTTAACAGACAAGCATATATAACAAACAGTCGTCCCGACATAAGCACATAATTATGAATTGATCGATGGGGATGACTTTGCTGCAGGCCTCACACATCGTAGCACTAATTAAGATTAAGAAAATGCATGCAAGTGACTACTACTAAGCACAAAAATATTATATCACACGCTATCGGTACCATGTTGTCCTACTTGCATATGTAACTTTATCTTCTTGATATCATGAAAAAGGCATTTTGCAACTTACCACTAATTATTTATATTTTCAGAAAAACATCCCGTGAAAATGGAATAAGTGGATAACGATACAATTTTATCCATTCCCCTTCTCTTTCTCTCTCCGAGTCTTCGTCTTCCTGCTCCGCCTCCGCCTCTCCTCCTTCGCCCCTCTTTTTCCCCTCCCCCTCCTCCTCTCTGCTGTAGAGAGCTTCTTTGTACAAGCATAACGGTGGTGAAGCAGAGTAGCAGACCCTCGAAAATGGATCTAGAGGCCTAGGCCCTCCTCACTGCTAGACCTGCCCTGAGTGCACGTTGGCTACAAGCTGGTCTTGTAGCCTCCTCCTTCATCTCATGCTTGTGAGGTATGGCAACACCCACAAGATCTAGCTCCCATGATAAAAGGAGGCAACTAGCAAGTAGGGAGGCCGTTGGAAAGGATGCTGACTAGCGTGGGCTCCTTGGCCTCCTGCTTCTAGGCGCTTTGTCAATGGTGGAGGAGGGACGCGATCAATGAAGCTTCTAGATTTAGAGCTCATCGCCGGAGTGTGTGCATGTATGTCATGCGATGTATCATCCGCAACTAGTACCTGTAGGTACCATATCTGGTACCTATGGTATCAAGGGTGATACCTAGGTATCAGACCCAGTACATGTAGATACCATGTTTAGTACGCATGGTGTCATGGGTGGTACCTATAGGTTTTAGACCTGGTATTTGCGAGGTATCAAGTATCATGCACCGCGCGCCTCCTCTCCTCTTCTTCTTTCCCCTCGGCTCGACCCTGTCCCCTACTACTGGCGCGACCAACGTCACTGCCTATGTTTCCACAAGCGTTGGTTCAAGACTCGGCGACGCGAACATCTCGAGTAGGGGCGGGATGACTCTAGACTTACGAGGAGAAAGCAAGCATGTGGGATGACATCATCCTCTATAAAGTGTCTTGTTCGAATGGTATCTCGTCCTCTAGCAGCTCTCTATTATATTTAAGAGAATCTATTATATACCACTGAGTTTGTTCAAGTTCAACGATTTGCCATCGACATTGTCTCTCTCTACAATATACCGACGACTTTATCAATTATTCTATATTACACTATTGGGCTGAACCTTCCTTTCAAAAATACCCAAAATACCCTTAGACATTCAAGGTTAACATCCTTACATAACACGAAAATTTGTATAGAAGTTTTAAGTTTTCTTTGCATTCCTATTTTTTTAGAAGAAATATAACTTATATGTTATATGCTATATAAAATATTTTTATCATTGTTTTTAATATAAACAATCTTTCATACCCTACATACGATATTTTTGTGCTATTATATATTGTATAAGCAAATTCTCTTTCATATACCACACAAATATATATTTTTATAAAACCAAAATATACCAGAAAAAAATTGAAACTTGTATACAAACTTCCATGCATGTTGTGTAAGGAGGCCACACAATTTTTTTATATTTTTTTGAAACTTATAATGAAATAAATCAATTCTTAATCTTATATGTCACTAAGGGTATTTTGGGTAATTTTGAAAAGAAGGCCCAGACCAATGGCGTATTGTAGAACAATTAATAAAGTCACCGATATATTATAGAAAGAGACATTGTCGATGGCAAATTGTTGAACTCAAACAAACTCAGTGGTATAGAATAGATTCTCTCATTATATTTTGGGTAAATTTCATAAAACCCCTCATTTTAGGTCAATGTTTAAGAAAAAACATAAGTATTATATATGACTTTTGGCATATAACTATTTATAGGTTTTATGATCTAAATGTTTTATTAATCCCCACCTTTATTTGAATTTTCAATTGATTTTAGCATATCTGAAATATTTTTTTTTGAAAGTAGTGAAGAGTTAAACGAACAACCTTAATCAAGAAATCAACAACTAAAGATTTCATATACATTCTCTGTTCTGAAATTTTTAAGTAAAGATTTGTCAAATATGTATAGAGGTGGGGTTTTGTGAAACTTTAAAACCATAATTGTTAGGGTTATATGCCACTAGTCATAATGCCTTAGGGTTTGCTAAATTTTGCTCTTATATTTTACAAGAATGGCATTAGAGGGTTTGTTTGGCAGCAAGGTTGCTGCAGCCAGCTGCTTCCGCAGTTGTGTGAAATAATGTTGGCGTTGGCGGCAACCCTGCAACCAAGCAGCTGAACAGATGCAGAATGACTGGCATCGATTTTGCGGCAGGTTTGTAATAGCTTATTTATAAAACGGTTTCATATTTACAGTGTTGCCCTAAAGTTTGGCACTTTTGCCGTGGGATCAACCATCTCAAATTTGAGGAATCAGAGTAATTTCCCAACCGTTGGTCTTGCGTTGAGATTCGTGCTCCGGTGGATGTTGACGGAGGCAAAGGCAGCCCCAAAACGGGATCGTAGATATATAAAGGCGTCAAGCGAGCGCACACCCCTTGGGGGCTTGGGCAGCGCGCGCGCAAAACCGAGTTCGCCGCCCACCTCGCCGCCATGGCCATGGAGCTCGCCGCGCTCTGCACCGACCCCGTCGTGCTCTCCGCCGCCTTCCTCTGCCTCCTCCTCCACCTCTCCCTCCGCTCCTACCGCCCGCCCTCCCCCGGCGGCGGCCGCCGCCTCCCCCCGGGACCCCCGGGCCTCCCCGTCCTCGGCGCGCTGCCACTCGTCGGCCCGGCCCCGCACGCCGGCCTGGCGTCGCTGGCGCGCAAGTACGGGCCCGTCATGTACCTCAAGATGGGCACCTGCGGCGTGGTGGTGGCGTCGTCGCCGTGCGCGGCGAGGTCGTTCCTGAAGGCGCTCGACGCCCGGTTCGCGAACCGGCCGGCGGTGGCGAGCGCCGTGGACATCACGTACAACTACCAGAACATGGTGTTCGCCAACTACGGCGCCAGGTGGAAGCTGATGCGGAAGCTGGCGAGCGTCCACCTGCTCGGCGCCCGCGCGCTCGCCGACTGGGCGGCGGTGCGCCGCGACGAGGCCCGCCGGCTGCTGCGCGGCGTGGCGGAGGCGTCCGCCGCCGGCCGCCCCGTCGTCATCCCGGAGGTGCTCGTCTGCGCGCTCGCCAACATCGTCGGCCAGATCACCGTCAGCAAGCGGGTGTTCGACGTGCAGGGCGACGAGTCCAACAGGTGAGCTCGCCGCCGCGCCGGTGGTGCCATTACTATCTAGCTTAATTAGCTAATTATTTCCTATCTCCACTATAGTAGTAGTATAGTTTCATCTTCGTTTTCGATCTTTTTATTCTTTTTGAAAAAAGGAAGAAAATGAAATGGTGTGCAAATCCAATGCATATGAACCTTTTTTGTAAAAAGAAATTGGAACTATGAATGCAATTTAAGTTGTGGTGGAATAGAGCCGACCACTAGTGTGTAGTTATCATGGGATAGGTAGGAGAGCATGCGTGCGCAAGTCAGCACTAGCAATGAGTCACACGTCAACAATCATCGATCACCTATAAAAGAATTACCGAAAGCGAGACAAAATCCACTAACCTTTGTTATTCGTAATATTAGTAGACATCAGCATCATCTAAATGCATAAATAAATACAAAAATATATACTCCGAAATATAGCTATTTCTTGTACAATACCTTATCTCGAAATATACGTACCTAATCCTCTCAACCATTCACCACCATTCTACTTCATCTATTTTCTCTTTTCAATCAATCATACAATTTCTCTAATTATTCTCACATACTTTTTTTAATACATATGCCATTTTTTACAATGTCGATATCTTAGAACGAGAACGGAGTAAGTACTGATTAATGCATCGATCGATGTGCACGCGCATGTTGATCGGGTCGATGACATGGAAAATTTGCAGCTATAAGGATATGATCGTCTCGCTGTTGACGGGTGCGGGGCTGTTCAACATCAGCGACTTCGTGCCGGCGCTGGCGTGGCTGGACCTGCAGGGAGTCCAGGCCAAGTTGCGGCGGATCCACGACCAGTTCGACGTCCTCATCACCAAGCTGCTCGCCGACCACGCCGCCACCGCCGCCGACCGCGCCCGCGCCGGCCGCACCGACTTCGTCGACAGGCTCCGCGCCGCCGTCGGCGTCGACGACGAGGACGGCGAGACCATCTCCGAGGTCAACATCAAGGGCCTCATCTTCGTAAGTCCTTAGTTACCTCACCTTGTACTGATTAATTAACTGCATTATATTGTTACCACTAATTCTGTTTTATAAGTTATTTTTTTATTATAAGTCGTTTTGATTTTTTTATTAAACTTTTTAGGTTTCACTAAGTGTATAGATAAATAAAAGTGCACTACCTACCTAAATTAGTTTTACCATTGAATGTATATTGATAATATATTTGTTTTGTGTTTGAAATAGTGTTATATTTTTTATAAACTTGGTTAAAATTTTAAAAATTTGACTAGGGAAAAATTAAAATGATTTATAATATAAAACAAAGAATAGTGGAATAATTTTTAGCGTGCTGCATACGTATGCGTGACATAGGCGCCACGTAACAGTGAAAACCGTACACGTGTCAGTTCTGCTCTTTTCCCTTTCTTGGGTGGAAGGTGCCTTGCAATGGTGTTTGTTTGTGGGGGCAGCACATTGAGCTATGGATGGTACTTGATTTCATTCATTGCAGTGGAGTTGTTGGAAAGGGATACTATATCATAAGCACTTGAAATGCACATGCCAACCTAACTGAATGTTTTTTCCCAAGGGAATATATATCTCCCATGATAAGTGTCCTCTAGTATCTTTCAGAAAAATAATATATGTCCTTGCAGGGTACCTACACTTGATCAATAGTAATTATTAGGGATCCACCGAATTTTCTATGCTTCACTAACCGCAAAGAAACTTGTTTGTTTCCTACTAATTGTAGAAAAACATAAACTTATTTTCATCCTAAATTATAATAATAAATTTAAAATGTTGTAAATAACTATATATATATATATATTCTCAATGGAGAGATATGAATTTACTACCTCCATTTCATATTATAAATCGCTTTAGCTTTTTCTCTAATAAAAATTCTTTAAATTTAACCAAGTTTATATAAAAATATATTAATATTTTTAACACAAAACAAATATAATATCAAAATATATGTTAGTTTTAATGAAAATAATTTAGTGTTGTAGGTGTTACTAAATTGTTCTATGAACTTGATCAAACTTAAAGAAGTCTGACTAAAAAAATCAAAACGACTTATAATATAAGGAGTAGATGTTTCCTTTTGAGGGAAATGATAGGGGCTCTGTAGTTCGCTATATTCATTTATATGTTAATTTGGAGCAAGCATCCCCTGAAAAAGCTTGAAAACTGTACCACCACAAAAAGGAATTTTGGTGTTTTACAACTTGAGCCAAAATATTAAATACGTAAGTTGCTTGACAAAAAACCTACCGGAGTTGTTATAACATCCTACCAGATCGTTACATTTGGTCGTTTGTGCTCTGAAAAACAACAAAAGGAAAAAAAAATCAACTATAATCAGGATTGAATTGTACTATGGCTAGCTAGCTAGAACCATATGGACCGATCTTTTTAGCTTCCATCAGTTTCTGAAAACCACGTACACTTCTGAATTCAATTAATCTCGGCGATATATGATATGATCTGCCTCCACTCCACACCCACCTAACCACTTCAGAAAACTGCATGAGTGAGTGAGAGTGATGCTTCAACCGCAATATTCTTCTACCTATATATCTATCGCTCCAACACGCGATTGATTAATTAACCACTTAATTAGCTCGATAATTAAGCTGGCTAGCCTTCAGGGTTAGTGGCAGGTACTTGTGAGTCAGCAGTGTCAACACGAAGTAACACGCAATCTGTAGTACATTGTCCATATGGCAGCATCATTATTGGTGCCACAATGACTTGATGCTTCAACTTAACTTCACTTAAACTAACGGATTAGCGGCACCAGCCGGGACTGATGATGAAGGGTAATCAACATCTCTGCTTGACATTGCAACCAAATTAATTGCAGCTAGCTAGCTACTCCTACCCCCGATGCAGCTATCTGAAGTTCCTCTTTAGCTTAGGCAATAATGTTCAGATTAGTATAAGCCTAAACAGACTAATCAAAATGCATGTGCATGCAGTGGTAGAGTACTTGTTATGCTTATGCTTACACATTCTGCTTATTAGCAGCTGAAAATAATTTGTAGATAAATTTTTTATATATGTATGTCTTTAGCAATTGAAAATAAATATTAGCTTATAAGTATAAGCATAAATGAAATGGTGAGACTATCGTGCTCTCAATTAGATGATTGAAGTATATACGTACATACGAGTGTTAGTTGCAACCAAATGTTTCCCGCTACTCGTGATAAAATGGATGCCTTAATTGGGTACAGAAACTATTGATGACTTGTCGATAACTACCGTACCTTGGCCAGTATATATTTCCTGATTGTACGACTGCGACATGTAGACGTACTGACGAGACGAACTGAACCTACCAGTCTACCACACTGTACTGTACAAGAGTCAAATTAAGATGACTGAAGCAACTCATAACAATGATCTGCAGCCGTCACTAGCTTAACTACCATTAAAAGTTTAGATATAGATGACAGCTGATAATATGGATGGCTAATTATCATGCTGCCAAGTTACATCTATATCGATTTCACTTGCCTTCCAAGTTCCAACGCACTGCTGTTTCCCACTGGAATCTATCGATTTCACTTTCATTTCAACGCACTGCTATTTTTCCAATGAAGAAAAAAAATTGTCGGTATAGGAGATCACCGTTTTCAAATTTCTTGACCATACTTGAAAGCAACTCATCGTTAAATATATATATTTGAATAAATTGTGGGCTTGATATCAACAGGACAACAAGTATATTAATTAGTTAAGTTAGTCCTTTTTGGGTTGGCGAGAAGTCCACCTACGGCACACTTGATCGATCTCTCCAAGTAGTGCCCCATCATCGGTTGGTGCAGTGTGGCTACCCCTTGCTTTGCTTCTCTTAAAATGATGGACACATACATATCTCAGTAGCTAGCACTTTCTCTGTGCAGTAATAATAAAAACAATTTAATCATTATGAAAAATAGCACTGCCTCAAATTAGTGATGTTTTGGGCATCAAGTTTATATCTTCTTTTCTTATGTGATTGGCCATGCATCTGTCTGAAGACACAGGAATAATTCATACTAAAACTAAAATTCCCCTTCAAACTGTGGTGAACTTTTCATCATGACCAACAAGTGCAAAATTGTATGAATGATTATTAAGACTGTATTTTCGTTAAGCAGTTTGATCTAAGTGACATCTTTCCATTACGTTGACTATTTCTTTTACTATTTATCAATCACCTTAATTTTGCACTTCTTCCGTTTCATATTATAAATAGTTTAATTTTTTATTAGTCAAATTTCTTGAATTTTGACCAATTTTATAGAATAATATACTAATATTTTTAATACAAAACAAATATATTATCAAAATATATTTAATTTTAAATTCAATAAAACTAATAAGGTGTAGAAGATGTTGCTATTTTCTTCTGTAAATTTAGTCAAACCTAAAGAACTTTAACTAATAAAAAAATAAACAACTTATAATATGAAACGAAAGGAGTAACTTTTTTATCGTGTTCGACTACCTCCGTCCTGAAAAAAAAAGTCTTCTTGACTACTTCCTCTGTTTCTAAATATTTGACGACGTTGATTTTTTTTAAATATGTTTGACCGTTTGTCTTATTCAAAAAATTTAACTAATTATTAATTGTTTTCCTATCATTTGATTCATTGTTAAATATACTTATATGTATACATATAGTTTTACATGTTTCACAAAAAAAATTTAATAAGACAAACGGTTAAATATGTGCTAAAAGTCAACGGTGTTAAATATTTAGAAATGGAGGGAGTATAAAAAAAATGTAGTACAATTTTCACGCATGTTAATTTGATGTATGCATGTATGTACGCAGGACATGTTCACGGCCGGGACGGACACGTCGTCGATCATCGTGGAGTGGGCGATGGCGGAGATGATGAAGAACCCGGCGGTGATGGCGCGGGCGCAGGAGGAGATGGACCGCGTCGTCGGCCGCGGCCGCCGCCTGGAGGAGTCCGACATCGCCAGCCTCCCCTACCTCCAGGCCGTCTGCAAGGAGGCCATGCGGCTCCACCCCTCCACGCCGCTCAGCCTCCCGCACTTCTCCTTCGACGAGTGCGACGTCGACGGCTACCGCATCCCGGCGAACACGCGGCTGCTCATCAACATCTACGCCATCGGCCGCGACCCGTCGGCGTGGGAGGACCCGCTGGAGTTCAGGCCGGAGCGGTTCATGCCGGGGGGCGCCGCCGAGCGCGTGGACCCGCTCGGCAACTACTTCGAGCTCATCCCCTTCGGCGCCGGCAGGAGGATCTGCGCCGGGAAGCTCGCCGGCATGGTGTTCGTCCAGTACTTCCTCGGCACGCTGCTGCACTCGTTCGACTGGCGGCTCCCCGACGGCGAGGACAAGGTGGACATGTCGGAGACGTTCGGCCTCGCGCTGCCCAAGGCCGTCCCGCTCCGCGCCCTCGTCACGCCGCGCCTCGCGCCGGCCGCCTACGCGTGACGGCCGGCCGGCGACGACGAGGACGACGCCGTGTATGTGATCGATCGAGTTCGCCGCGGCGGCGGCGGCGGCGGCGATCTGATGTTGCGGTTGTCTGTACGTAAATATATTTTTCGTTTGTTGGTTTCGAAAGCAAAACACAATTAAGAACGCCCAAATATTGCAAGCAAATACGCCTGTGAATTGATTTCTTCTATGATCTGTTTCATCGATCCTAGCTAACGTGTTTTATCGAGGCAAGTTAATTAGAACGAATTGACGGATTGTAATTGTTGGGGTTAACTTAGGACAACGTACGTTGATAATGGTAGGAGGACAAATGTCATCCAACTTTGAAAAATGAAAATCGAGTTTCAAGAAATAAAGTTTATTGAGTAAATTTCAGAAAATTGTACTTTTATTGACTAAATTATCATTTTGCTGCAATCTTTGCATCACATTTCAGAAAAACTGCAAAAGTAGCGTTGGAAATTATCACATAGCTGCAATTCCGTCGGATACCCCGTTAATGACATTCTGGGCCCACGTGTCATACATATATATGCTTGAGAGAGGAAGAAACGGAGGGCCATGTCAGCATGCCACCTCATGTTTTTACTGCAGCAATGCCACATCAGTGCATGCTTGGGCGGGAAAAATACGTACGTAGTCCGGCTGCACCACTTTGGCTTGTTCAGGGGCACAGGCCGACAGGTCCATCAAAATACACCTTTAAAGTCCACATTTCCTTGGCTATCCTACCAAGTTGCCAAGAAAGAGTGATATTTGCATTTGAACACAGCAGGAATACGATCGTCAACAAATCACATCCCTAACCCTAGAAAAATCACCCTCCAATAAACCCGAGAAATACACCAATCGGACAACAAAGAACCATTATCCAGGTGCAAAATTACTCAAAATCTAAGTTATTCCCTCGATTTCGACAACTTCAGCTCCTACCTGTACTAACATCATTGTACTCCACTCAAAATATGTGACAAAACGAGATTCATATTGAATATATTGAAACATTTTATTAATTTAAAAGTAATTTATTACATGTTAGAAAGTACCTTCCATGTTATCAGGAAGTAACTATTACATCTTATACATGGTTAATTATCATTAGTTATTGCATCAATGTTATTTACAATCCATCAAAGGTTTTATCTTCTTTTCTCATTTTACATGAAAAACAAAAATGAAAGGAAAAAAACAATCGGTGATTAAACAGATTTATAGAGTTAATTCCGAACCATGCAAAAGTTAGTTCCAATTAACATTGAAGTTACTTTTAAAAACTGTTAAACTTACGTGTGTTGATTTATACTGATTAAATAAAGTTTTCTAGATAAAGTCATATTTTTATCCCTACAACGAATTTACTTCTAATGTCGTGACAAAGTTACTTTCGTTTTATTTTAAGTTACTTTTATAATATATGTAAATAACTTTTAAAATTTATTGAATTTACTTTTATATGTCTAAGAAGTAATTTAGTCAAATCTAAAAGTAACTTATATATATATGATAAAAGTAACTTACATATATAATAAAAGTAATTTACAAATATAAATATTTTTTCATCATAATATAATCAAGTATGATCTTGTTGTGAAGATTTAATTGTTGTGAACACAATGGTGTAATCGGATAAGTAATTTGAGAGAAAACTTTATATTTAAAGAGGAAGAAGACATACATGTCTATTAAAAAAATGCATGCATGTAGTAGACTTCTCCACGTGCATGAGACGGTTCGGATGTCGCTCGTTAAGGCAAAAGCGAGATGCCTCTTCAAATAGATTTTACCAAAGAAGCCTCCACGTTTGCTCTCATGGCCTAAAAATTCCTACGTTAATCGGAGAAAAGGAAAAGTAGAGTCTATATAGGAATACAATTTAAAAATAGCTGAAATACAGAATTAAAAATAAGGAATATGGAAAGAGGAGACTAGGGTCCATACAAGTATATAATGTAGAATTAATTAAAATTCGGAATTAAAAAATATGAAAAACTAAAAGTATAAGGTAGAGTCCATATAGAAATATAATTTAGAAATAACTAAAATTCAAAATGAAAAAAAGTAAGATTGGGAGAAAAGTCTAGAGTCCATATATAAATACAATTTATAAATATCTGAAATTCAAAATTTTTTAAAAAAAATATTAGAAAAAAAAGTCTAGAGTCCATATAGGAATACAATTTATAAATAACTTAAATTCAAAATCAAAGAAATACAAAATATTGAAAAATAAATTTAGAGTCCATATAAAAATAAAATTAGAAATAACAGATTGGGAATTAGAAAAGTAGAAATATTGGAAGAAAAGTATATTGTCCATAAAGGAATTTAGAACTAGCTGAAAGTCGGATCTAAAAAATAAGAAAATTAAAAGTAGAGTTTAGACTCCATATAGAAATACAATTTATAATTAAAAAAATTGAAAATTGAAAAAATAAACAAGATTGGGAGAAGAGTTTAGCGTCCATATAGGAATACAATTTATAAATAACTGAAATTCGAAATTAACAAATAAGTAATATTGGGAAAAAAATTCTAGAGTCCATATAGGAATACAATTTATAAATAACTAGAGTAAAATTTTTAAAATAAGAAATATTGGAAAAAAATGTCAAGAGTCAATATAGGAATACAATTTACCAATAATTCAAATTCAAAATTTAAAAAATAAGAAATATTGAAAGAAGAGTTTAGACTCCATATAGAAATACAATTTATAAACAACTAAAATTCAGAGTTAACAGAAATGAATATTGGAAGAGTAGTCTAGAATCCATATAAGAATAAAATTTATGAATAAAGGAAACATGAAATTTAAAAAATAAGGAATATAGAAAGATGAGTCTTGAGTCCATATACAAATACAATTTATAAATAACTATAATATACAATACAATAAAAATATCACACATTTGTTAATTAGTTCAACCAAGAATTTAAAATTATGTTGCCATTTTAATATATTTTAATAATAAAATGTAAAAATATTTAAGCTATTATATGAGAAAATATAACAATGCTAGCCGCACAATCTACGCGGATCACCATGCTAGTTATCTTAAAATATATATATATATATATATATATATATATATATATATATATATATATATATATATATATATATATATATATATATATATCCGTGTCGTGTCCCTAGCTTCAACTTTGGTTGTGCCTTGCCAACCAGCACGCAAATCGAAAGGGAAGCATATAGTAGTAGCATGTGGGCTACGACTGTATTCGTTGTTGGGAGTTTGGATGTAAACTCTCCGTACGGAAAATAGAGTGGTCCATTAGCACGTGATTAATTAAGTATTAGCTATTTTTTTAAAAAAAATGGATCAATATGATTTTTTAAGCAACTTTTGTATATAAACTTTTTACAACAAACGCACCGTTTAGCGGTTTGAAAAACGTGCACGCGGAAAAAGAGAGGGGTGAGTTGGGAAAGGGGGATTCGGAACACACCCCTAAGTACATATATACGGAGAGAATTAATGCCAAAGTCACATGCAAATTAATTTCAGTACACTATAAATTAATTAATACTTCTAAAATTATTTCACCCGGACACAACTAAGGTAAGGAAGAACAAGAAAACTCTACTCCTCATTAATAATATTGGGTGCTTGGCAATGCCATGCATGAGCTTTTGAGGTTGTTTTCGAATGATTAATCCACCTTTGGGTCTAAAATATTGTTGTTTTCGAAGGATTAATCCACCTTTGGGTCTAAAATAAAAGAGTAAACTGCATCTTGGGCTACTTTTTATTATCTATGTTGCAATTTGGACCCGGGTAAATAAAACTTTTCATTTTGGACCGGGTATCTTTACACAAGGTTTTAATTTGGACTCTCTTCTTCTGTACAAGATGTAGCACTAGCGGAGGTCGAGCATGAGCTTGAGCGTGGCTGTCTGCTACTTGGCTTAGTTCTTATCGTCAGTTCAGTAAGTAGCAACAGTTGTCTATCATTGCCAGTCAGCTTCTTCATATGCTAGTTGCTACTAGTAAGAATACTTGTTGTGCACCCTCTGTTGTCCTTGAAATTAAGCCACAAGCACTAGCTAGTCGATGATTGGAAATGCAAACTACCCTTTGAATTCTTTGGAAGACTTTACAGACTAAAGGGAAGAAAGGAGGAAGAGAATTGGAGGAAGAAGACGGGAGTCCAAATTGAAACATCATGTAAAGATATCTGGTCCAAAGTGAAAAGTTTGGCTTTAGCCTAGTCCAAATTGTAGCAATGATAATCAAATTTGGCTCAAGGTGCAATTCACTCAAAATAAAATCAAATACATGTATTAGATAGTTTGAAGCAAATCTCGACAAAAAAGTCAAAAAATTTAAGCAAATCTCTCTCAAATATTTTTTTTTCAACAAAACCTAATTGATTGGACGCGCAAAGCCATCTTAGGACTAGGGTTAAAGTATAGCACGCCCGCCCAGCTAGTCCTAGTATATGGGACAAGAATTTTCTACACCTAGGTGCCATGGCACCCAACATTCGTATGCGACTTAAATAGTTATAAAAAAATTAAAAAATATATAGTAACATCTGACGGAGCGTGGGGCTCCTCACCGGGAGACCGCGCAGGCCCCCCTTTGCCGGTTCGGCCGGGGACTCAGGGTGAGATTCTAAGCTCTCTGTATGTGGAAGGTTCGCGAGACAGGAAGCACACAAAACGCCGGCGATGTATACAGGTTCGGGCCGCTGAGAAGCGTAATACCCTACTCCTGTGTTTTGGGAGATCTGTATATGAAGGAGCTACAAAGTATCAGTCAGCCTCTCCCTTCTTCTGGGTTTCTAATCTCCAAAAGTCCCCTCCCTAAGTGGGCAAGGTCCTCCTTTTATATCTTAAGGGGATACCACATGCACCATTTCTCCCTTTTTTTTTGTGGGGACTTCCCCCACCTTTTCATAAATGGATGGAGATTTGTATCGTTGCCGTCCGAGTCACCTTCTGATGGGACGGCCCACAACTACCTCCACTTTCGCCGGGAGCAGATGCGACGTGGAATCGTGGCCGCCAGCTGACGACATGACCGGAGTCAGACCAGTCACGTCGGTCATTCTTGTCCACCACATGTCAGCTTTAGCAATCTACATGTTCGCCCTTCTTCACACAACATCTTGCTTGTAACGGTTAGGATAAAGCCTGGCATATATCTGATCAAGACTAACGTGCCATCTCTGGGAGGTAACACGCTAGCTCCAGCTGGGGACGAGCGCCTAGAAGCCCTCGTCCTGACGGGATGGGGCGAGGCGTGCGTCAGACCGCCTGTCGCCACCTAACCCGCGATCTGACCGGTCTGTGACTGGTCACAGACCGGATAAATGAGTGCACTGCACTGCGTTACATGCGGCGTGACGCGCTCGTCCAAACCGCAATAAATGTGGCTAGGTGAGCGCCGCTGCGCTCACCTAACCCATACACGCGGCGCAAAACCCACAAGGGGTCGGGGCGCCTCGGCCCTCGGGGCCGAGGCGGGAGCGGTCCGACCCCCTCGGGGAGACAAAGAGGAGGGCGAACACATCACCCTCGGGCCCGACGCCTCCCGAGGGTGCCAGGCCACGTGGGCGATTGTGTCTGCCTCAAGCCTCTAGTCATGATACTCCCGGTCCCATGTCACCGACAGTAGCCCCCGGCGTTATGCCAGGGCGATCGCCCTCCCCGAGGGAAGCGGTCGGGCGTGACGCCACTTCTAAGGCCTGGTGACAGGTGGGGCCGGTTCCTACAGGTGCCGTCGAACTACATCACCCAGAGGGCGGTGTGAGGCAGCTGCGATGGGCTCGAGCTGGCCTCGGGGGCGGAGACGAGCTCGGGAGCTGGGGTCCACTCCACCACAAAGTCGGCGAGGGCCTGGCTCTTGATCGCGTGGCTTGGTTCAAAGCGCAAATCGAATTCAGAGAGTTCGATTGCCCATTTCACCACCCGTCCAGTACCCTCTCGATTATGCAAGATTTGGCCGAGGGGGTAAGACGTAACCACCGTGACCCGATGCGCCTGGAAATAATGGCGCAACTTCCTCGAAGTTATCAGGATAGCGTAAAGCATCTTCTGGGCCTGAGGGTATCGGGTCTCAGCGTCCCGGAGGGCCTCGCTAACGAAGTAGACGGGCCGCTGCACCTTTCGGCGGGGCCGATCTTCTTCGTCAGGGGCCACATCTCCAGGGCGCTCTCCATCCGAGAGGCCACGCGGGGCGTACTCGGCTTCTGTGCCGACGACCTCGGGGTCAGAGGGCGACAGGCGCGGCCTTCCCGCAGTGGCCTCGGGGCCATCCTGGGGGTCGGGGGCGCCTGGCACCGTCGGACAAGCAGGCGGAGGGCCAGCTCCGGCCGTCGGGGGCGTTGGGCCGCCGTTCGGCTCGGGGGCCTCTCCTCCCTGCTCTCTCTCTCTTCGGGCAGAATCCCGGCGGTCGCAAATCGCGCGCATCAGCAAGGGAAAACCGACCGACAATAATGAGCGGCCCCTCGGCTCGCGTTTGCCTTCAACTCCGACGAGGAGTGCGGTGACGACGGTGCAGACGACAGCGACGGCAAGGCCGGCTACCCGGGCGCGTCGGAGTGAGCCCCCAGGCCTCCGCCAATCTTAATAGCTTTTCCTTCTTCTTCCGAGGCATTCGGGCCCCCTTCTTGTTATAGGCTGATTTAATCTACAATCAAATAAAGAGGAAATTTTTGTGTCAATTTCATTTGTTCTGTGTATGAGACGAGGATGGTCTGTGCCACGGTCCTTCTGTGTCTTGGCTTGAACAAGGGCTCGTGCCCAGGTCCCAGCCTCAAACGGCGCGGGTCAAGGCTAGTGCCTGGGGAGATCCACATGTCGAGACTGGCCAGGCCGGGAGCGTGGTGACCGAGGGTTATGGGTGACCCGATTGTGGGTTTTTGCCGATTCCCCCCCGGAGTTCACCACGCCCCGGGGCACGGCTCGGTTCTGGGCCCCGTTTGGCGATTTTAGCCTGACCCGAGCCCCCGAGGGTAGGATTGAGCACGAGTGACCTATTTCAAGTCAAGATTCTTCAAAAGGAAACAAAAGCACAGACACAGCCTTTAGGAAATCGAAAATGCTTTTATTGAAATACGGAAGAGAAAAAAGATAAGCCCCCGGCCAACCCTGCACGCCCGGGGGGGTGCGGGGTTGGCCCGAGCCCAAGACCTGACACCCGATCCCCTTTTAGGGGTAGAAGCGACGAAGGTGTTCGATGTTCCACGGGTTAGGCAGCTCTGTGCCGTCGCCCGTGGCCAGCCGAACGGAGCCCGGCCGGGGGACGCCGATCACTCGATACGGACCCTCCCACATTGGTGAGAGCTTGCTCAATCCAGCACGCGTTTGGACGCGGCGTAGGACGAGGTCGTCGACGCAGAGTGATCGGGCCCGGACGTGGCGCTGATGGTAGCGCCGCAGGCTCTGCTGGTAGCGCGCGGCTCGAAGGGCCGCGCGCCACCTTCGCTCTTCCAAGTAGCCGAGGTCAGGGAGCGTCGGCTTCCTTCTTTTTGTCGCTCGCAGGCCTCCCCTTTCGGGTGGCCAGCGAAACGCCTTCGACGGCGAGGACATGACCCTCGTCGTCGGAATGGGCCGACCTCTTCTTCCTCCTCCTGTCCTGCCGCCCTGACCGAGCGGCGGACCCGGGGGCGGCCGAAGCTGCCACACCGGAACCGGAGGGGTTCCAAGTCCAGGCCTCCTCCTTGCGAGCCACTCGGTCCGCGAGCTGAAAAAGCTCCGCGGTAGTCTGGGGCTCTTTGGAGGCGATCTTTTCGAGCATGCGGTTGTGCCGCACACCCCCCCTGAACGCGTAGATCACCGCGTGTGCAGGGATGCATGGTATGGTGTTGCGGACTTGACAGAACCGCTGAATGTACGAGCGAAGTGACTCATCATCCCTTCGCTGTACTACGTGCAAGTCCGCTTCCTCACCTGGGCGCGGATATGTGCCTTGAAAGTTCATGGTGAACTGTTGGCACAAATCCTCCCAAGAGTGGACAGATGCGGGTGGCAAGTTCATTAGCCAACCCCGCGCCTGTCCTCTCAGGGCCATGGGAAAGAAATTCGCCATGACCCTGTCGTCACCCCCGGCGGCCTCGATCCCGGTCGTGTAGACCTGGAGAAACTCGGCGGGGTTGACGCTCCCGTCATATTTTTCGGCGATGGTGGGCCGGAACCTTGGGGGCCAACGGACATTCCGAAGACTCGCCACAAAGGCTCTACAGCCGACACCACCAACCGGGGGTACGGAGGGCTGATTCCCGCGTCCGTGTTGAGGTGACACTCTGGACGAGGAAGCGCCCTCCGTTGCGTGGGTAGCACGTCGGCCATTACGCCGCCGCTCGATGCTAGTGCGGGCGTCCGGCCCCCCACGCAGATCTTCCCGGGTCGAAGGAGTCGACGAAGGAGTGGTGGGGCGAGGCGTGCGTCAGACCGCCTGTCGCCACCTAACCCGCGATCTGACCGGTCTGTGACTGGTCACAGACCGGATAAATGAGTGCACTGCACTGCGTTACATGCGGCGTGACGCGCTCGTCCAAACCGCAATAAATGTGGCTAGGTGAGCGCAGCGGCGCTCACCTAACCCATACACGCGGCGCAAAACCCACAAGGGGTCGGGGCGCCTCGGTCCTCGGGGCCGAGGCGGGAGCGGTCCGACCCCCTCGGGGAGACAAAGAGGAGGGCGAACACATCACCCTCGGGCCCGACGCCCCCCGAGGGTGCCAGGCCACGTGGGCGATTGTGTCTGCCTCAAGCCTCTAGTCATGATACTCCCGGTCCCATGTCACCGACAACATCGATTGCGATGATATAAGTCTATATACAAACATGCATGACTAAATTTAATCTACAATAAGAGAAACAAAAATAATAAAATCAGATAGTGAATACCTGTACAGCGTAGATAAAATTTATTATTTTTGTTTTTCATATGTCGATCGAATTTATACCTTTTTTTTTTCAAGTGTCTTATATTATTATAGTCTATTTTATCAAATTTTTTGAAATTTTTATATAACTGTTTAAATTAACAGCAATCCGGAGATAACAATTACTACTACTAAGCAGCAGTTAATGCCTGAAGCGAAGCGAAAGCCAGCAAATCGAGCTTGTCGAATCGAAGGAAGGAGTTGGAGGAAGCAAGCAAGGCATCGACCGGACCGGAACGAACCTGCGTGCGGTTGTCGGAGCTAGCGAGCGCGGATGCCATGCGCGTGGCCATCCGCCGCGTCCGCGCGCTGATGCGGTGGAACGGCCCCACGATCTCCTCCTCCTCCCCCTCCATCCCGGCAACGGCGAGCGAAGAGCGGCGGCGGCGGCGGATGGCGAGAGAGATCCTCGAGCGGAGAGGCCGTGGGGAGCTTTGCGTGCGGACTTGGGCTGGTCTGCTGCTTCGGCCCATTAACTAACCTGCCCACCGAGGCCCGGCTCTCCGCCTGCTCATGTGAAGCAATTGGGCTGGTCTGCTGGCTCGGTTCGGCCCATCAACCAGACCAAGACGACGACGAAGCAACTGTTTCGATCTCCATAAATCTCGCAACTATTACCTGCATGCGCACAAGATCGTGAGCGTCTCCACATATGGACAACGCGGCGCCGCCGCCGTCATCTGGAGCGGCGGGGAAGGAGATGGCCACGGCGGAGGCGCTACCGGACGACCTGCTCGACGAGATCCTCCTCCGCCTGCCGGCGCGTTCCATCCTCCGGTGCCGCGCCGTCTGCAAGGCTTGGCGCTCCCGCACCTCCCACCCCTACTTCCTCCGAGCCCACGCCGCCCGTTCCAGGATAATCGCCGCCGCCGTGGTGGACACTACTGTAATTCCCGACGGCGAAGTCTGCACCACCATCAGCATCAGATCTTTTGGCGACGGCGACGGCTACCGCTCGGGGGCGGCCGTGTCGTCGTCGTCGTCGTTCGCCTCGGTGCGGTTCGATTCCCGGCCTTTTGTCCTCGGCTCCTGGGACGGCGTCGTGTGCCTGGTGCCCCGTCCTACTGCCGGTTTCGTTCGCCCTCGCAATCCCATCGACCGATACGTGCTCGTCAATCCGCTCACCAAGGCCTGCACCAGCGTGCCGCCGCCGGCAACCCGCGGCATCGTCATCTGCGGTTACGCCCACCCGACCACGTCGCGCTACCACCTCCTGCACGCCGACAGCTTCTTTTCCTACGACGGTACGGCGAGGGCGACCATCCAGATTCTGCGAGTCGGGGAGAAGAACAACGTGTGGCGCAAGATCGCCCGCCACCCTGCGCCTGCGGGCGTCGTGGAGTCGAGGACCTACATTCGATTGGGCGGCGCTCCACCCGTCAGCCTCCACGGCTGCCTGCACTGGCTGGTCGCCCCGTCGTCGGCACGGCCTCTCCTATCGGTGTTCGACATGGAACGGGAGGAGTTCCGGCAGATGGACACCCCCGAACAATGGGCTCGCCATGGGAACCTGCCGCACATGATGAGTGTACAGATCGCTCGGCGCTCCGGCAAGCTGTGCGCGTTCGTCCACGAGCCGAGCGCCAGCGCGTTGGGGATGTGGATGCTCGAGGACTACTCCGACCCGAGCAGCTGGCGGCTGGAGCGGAGGATCGACTACTCGCGCCACGGCGCCGGCAGCCGGAACGTCGCGCGCACGTTCCGCAACAAGTTCTCGGCGGCCACCACCGCGGTGGAGGTGCTACCCGATGGTGTCAACGGCGGCGGCGGCGAGGAGGAGATCATGTTCCAGTTCTTGATCAACCAGTTCGACATGAGGGAGGCTGTGTACAACGTTGGGCGCGGGGCGTGGCGGTGGCGTAGGATTTTGCCACCGACGAGGCGCGTGATGACGCACAAGGAGTGCATGTTGCCGCGTGAGGTGAGCTTCGGTGGGTCGGCGCATTTTGTGGAGGAGAGTGACATCGGCGGCCATCGTTGCTTTTGCTTATGGTAGTAGCTGGAGTAGTTGGGTTTGGGCTTGCTCGTTTTAAGCGCGGTTCTAAGATGTGGTTGATTCTAATTATTTAGGTTTGGTAGAAATGAGATTAAGAGTTGAAGGCATTACCGCTCTATTTGGCTCATATTACGCAAAACATGCGTGAGTGCTGGTACCATTCAGCCAGAAAGAACTCAGAACATATTTGCCACGTGAAGGTTCAGTAGACACCACTTTGTTTGGAGATGGATTCTAATCTCTCGGGACATGTCCACCCGTTTCTTGCATGCCACTTAAATGATTATGAAAAAATTTCAAAAAAAATTAGAAAATAGGTTAATATGTAATATATCATTTCACAAACATGTAAGTTCAAATTTGACTTCTACAAGTTGTAAAAAAAATAACAAATTAAACTCTAACTAGTATACGTATATTCACAGTCAAATTTGTTATTTTTGTTACAATTTGTAGAAGTCGAATTTGAACTTGCATGTTTGTGAGATGATATATCACATATTAACCTATCATGTCAATTTTTTTGAAAATTTTTCATAACCATTTAGATGACATGTAAGAAACAGGTGGACGTCCACCCGAGTGTATTTGGAGGAATTCCACATCAAAGAACAATAGTTTGGACGAAATTGATGGTGGCCAATGAACCAGAGATATATCTCAAGTTCTCAACAGGTTTCAGCCTCTTTCATTAAAACAGTCCATTACCTGGTTCCATTGCAAGAAGAGAAGCACGGTGTTCGGTAAATGTGCCAATAAAGAGTAGACTGACAAGTAGACAACCATACGGGTACACTTCAAACTCTACGATGAAATACTTTTTTTTTCTCTTAATCTCTAGCTAATATAATATACTTTTTAAAAGGCTTTGTTAAGTTATACTACAAGAGATATATCAACATGGGATCCCCTGATACTGATAAGAATGAAATGCCAAGAAAAATTTAGTTTCTTTGCGTTCCATAGTGTCGACCACTAAATTGCTATCAAGTGTTAAACAAAACATGCGCAAGAGTAAGGAGCAAAAAACGAGGTTCAGAGTGTTAATCAGGATTCAGGAGATAATTAAGTAATTAGTACTCCAGTTTAGTGCTACTACTAAGAAGCGACAGTTGCTGCCAGATGCGAAGCTCGATCAGCGAGCGAATCGAATCGAAGGAACCTGCGCGCGGTTGTCGGAGCTGGCGAGGGCGGAGGCCATGCATGTGCGGCTTCAAGTTCAGAAACTGAAGAAATTGAGTCTTGGTTTTTCCTCATGAATCATGAGGGAAAAAACCAGTTGTGATTGTGTTTGCTTATGGTATTACTGTGTTCAAAAACACCATGAACATTCCGATTTTAGATCCTGTGAGGTCTCGAGATGTTGTGATGCATGGTCATCAATCAATTTCGCAGTTCTGAAAAGTTTGACGATATTCGGCTTGGCGGCGGCGATGCCACCGTCTAGCACCGTGGCCGGAGGCAACATGGACGGGCAAGGGCTAGCAGGATTGATCATGGTCATGCATTGGCCTCGTGAGGACATGGAACTGGAAGAGATGGGGGCATTGGAGGAACCAGATCCTCTAACGTAGAGGATTCTACGTTAGAGGGACGTAGAAAGCAGCAGCGCCGTTTATTACGCATCCGACGACCGTGCTCGTTTTCCTTTGATCAGTCCAGAAGCGCAATGCTTCGCGGCCCAGTTGCGAACAAAATGAAGGGGAGAAACGACGATCGGAGAAAGAAAACGAAGCTGCCACTAGTCGGCCATGGCCACCGGCCACTCGCTGTCGCTCGTCGTCTCCCTTGAACGCGTAACATACTAACATGTGTGCAAGCCGGCGTGGGAACGGAAGAGAAGATGAGATATGAGTAAATAATCAGCAGAGTTGCATTACTCTGATCGATTGAGCTGCTACTGTTCGTTTCCTCCAATCCTCCTCCTTGATTTACGTCTGTTGCAACGAAACAACTAGCAGAATGTGCCAGAGGAAAAAGAAAAGGCGAGCATGCGCACGAGTTGAGGAACGTGAGATTACTTGCTGAGGTTCCAAAGAGTTGCTGGTATTGAGGCATTGAGCATGGCGCGGGGGCGGTTGGTCCGCAAATTTTTGAAGCCCATCGACGTGGACCTCAACCTCCATGCCGGGGCAGCAAAACCGCGCGGGGGAGGACCTGGGAGCAAGGGATGGGGAGGAGGGCGGCGGAAGAAGGGGCTTCCTCGGGGATTTGCTTGACCTGTACCCGCGTAGTGGGAGGCGATGATCGACGAACGGCAGCAAGTAGCCGGCGGCCATGGCCGACTAGGGGCGGTTTCGTTTTCTTTCCATGCGTGGTTTTTCCCCTTCGCTTTGACTGCATATGGGCCGAACCATCGCGCTTCTGGACTGGTCGAAAGAGGGCGGAGGCTAGAGAAAACCGGCGCTGCCGTCAGATGCGAAATAAACGGCGCTCAAGCCTTCTACATCCCTCTGACGTAGAATCTTGGGAAACTATTCTAATCCCTCGAGGGGATGTTCCCTCGTTTGCTCAAAAACCATCTAAATGGTTATGAAAAATTCTAGAAAATTTGACAACATTCATACAACACATATATACAACTTCACAAAATCGTAAGTCCAAACTCAACTCACACGTTGAGATATAAAAAAGACAAATTCAGCGTATGAATAGTAGCATACTGTTTATATCTAAATTTGTCTTTTTTGTTTCTCGGTGTGTAGATCGAATTTGAACATGAATTTTGGTGGACTAGTAGGTATCATTATGCTCTACATTGTCATTTTTTTTAGATTTTTTCACAACTATTTGCATCGAATTTAAAAGAAAAAGGTATACGAGGGGATATCCCCTCGAGGGATTAGAATCCACCCCCTAGAATCTTCTATGTTAGAGGATCTGGTTCCGGCATTGGAGGGGAAGAAGAGACTATTTGCATTGAGATTCGTACTGGATCAGCCTCGTAGCCGAAGCGCGATGTGATTCTATTCACATCCAAATTAATTTCAGAACACTATAAATTAATTAATACTTCTAAAACTATTTCACCCGGACACAACTAAGCTAAGGAAGAACAAGAAAACTCCACTCCTCATTAACAATATTGGGTGCTTGGCAATGGCATCACTGGTGGAGAAACCCTTTGTAGTCCCGGTTCGTAACCCCCCTTTAGTCCCGGTTTCCAAACCGGGAGTACCAATCCGGGACTAAAGATCGCTATCTTTAGTCCCGGGTGAAATAACCGGGAGTAAAGATCGATCTTTAGTCCCGGTTGGTAACACCAACCGGGACTAAAGATGGCTCAGCGACGTGGCCGGCTGAGCCCTCTTTAGTCCCGGTTGGTGTTACCAACCGGGACTAAAGATCGAGCTGACCATTTTTTTTTGCATGGCCCTGTTGCTGCATGGTTTATATATATATATAGTTTATATATATATATATATATATATATATATATATATATATATATATATATATATATAAACCATGCATATATATGTTTCAATACATATATATGCATACATATATATATATGTATATATATATATATTATATTATATTATATGTATATACATGCATAATATATATGTATTTATACACATATATATGTTATGCAAATTAATGCATATGTATATAGATATATATATATGACCAAAATATATTTACATTATAGAAAATGTGTACACATGCATATAGAAACATATGTAGTCATGTATTAATTACAATCCATTATATGTCCTAGCTAGCTAGCTATCATTTCGACGTAGTAGTACTCGCTGCTAGCTCAGAAGCTAAGGACCGGTGAATTGTGTTTCCGTCGTAGTAGAATTCACCCTTGGGATTAAGGATTTCTTCGTTGATGAATCCCATGAGTTGTTCTTGAACCGCCGTGATAAATTCCTTGTGTGTGGTCAGGTTATCCCTCATGCGAATAAACTATATGAATGTATGAAATTGATTAGTAATTAAACAAGAAATCGCTACGTAATGAAATTTTGAATTTATTTGTACGTACATCGAGCTCTCTTGTGGTGATGATTTGGTTTGCAAGGCAGTGGCAATACTCGCACACGTAATAGCCGCACAAGTTATTTCCCTGCTTTTGCTTTGCGCACTACAAATAAATGACAAACAACGAGAGATCTAATTAATATACACTTGTATGTATTTGAATCGGAGAAATATAAATATAGAGCATGTGTACTCACAGGAAATTTGAACTTCCGCCTAAGTCTTTCTCTCCATTTGCCGCGGACCAAATGACGGAACCGATACCAAGCCCTACATGGAGTTTAAAGCTATGATTCGTAGTAGCAATTAACATAACAAGATTTTCTTAATTAACAAAGGAACTTATGACGGTACCTGTCTATAAGTTCGAAAACCTTGTCAAACGTAGACTCTTTTTTATCCATTGAGTCATATACGTTGACGGTGCAGGCCTCCAGGTCGAAGAGTAAAAGCACCCAGTGGAATCTGCAATGTGCGTGGGATGCATTACATATGAAACACTTAGCAAGTTCGTACGGGAATGAAATTTGGTATGTAGGAAGACAGTAAAATTAAACTAACTCTGTGTTGTATGGCAACAGTATGAACGTCTTGTAATGCTGCGCCTTCAGGAGATGGACGAGATTGTCCTCTGTTTCTTGTGGATATTGGTCGAGCAATGCGACGTTTACTCTCCGAGGGTCGATGAATCCAGTATCGAAAACCCTCCGCCGTCGGGCCCTTTGAATCTCCATTCTACAACGATAAAAGGGAGTATATTATTTTCTATAGTCTACTTATATACAAGGACCTAATTTATTAAAGGAGACGTATAGTAAGAAATCTAACCGAACGATATACTTACAAAATCCAGCAACTCATAATAGAGACGTCGAGGGCGTCCAGCTGGTATAGTTCGTAGATTCCCTTGAAATTGATCCAGAGAATGTCATCTCCTTGCAAGAAGTCCGTGTCCCTGATCCTCGCTCCGATCATCTCTCTACCGGCGGCGCTCATCTCCATGTACAGCTGATGGAATTTGTACATTTGTGTGGGTAGGGACTGCAGCAGCTCAGGCTTGACAAGCGGTTTACCGAGTTCGTACATGTATTTCACTTCCGCCTTTTCGATTGGTGCGACTCTAGCAATTGATCCGTAGTTAGACCGGTGTCAGTAATAAATTGTTCTATCGTCATTTCTTTACCGGTAACCAACGGCTCGATCTCCTGTTTTGGTTGCTCTCCAAGCTGAGGGACTGGTTTGGACTTTCCAGAAGATGCTTTCTTCAGCGTTCGCTCATAGTCCGATAGCTTGATGGCCTCCTTGACAGATGCAGACATACCCCTGAAGAAGTTCCTGACACTGGGGTCTATAGGAATCTTCTTTTCTGGACTTCGAGGCTTGAATTGTCTCTTGACTTCTGATGCAACGTAAGCGTCAAGCTCCTCTTGCGTGCAATCGTACCCCGGGTCCTTGTTCTTGTCGGCGTCAACTTTCGCCTTCTTCGTTGCCCTTGTGTGGGCAGGCGGTGCAGCTGGGGGGGCCCTTGACTTTGAAGGTGCCGGAAGAGGAGCTTGCGGGGGAGTAGGTGTAGGAGCACGAGGAGGAGTCGGTGCAGGATCCTGAGGAGGAGTCGATGCTGGAGCCTGAGGTGGAGACGGTGCTGGCGGAGCATGAGGAGGAGACGGTGCAGGATCATGAGGAGGAGATGGCGGAGCCGGAGGAGATGGTGCACGAGACGCCGCTTGTCGCCCAGGGAGGATGATGTACCGCCTGCGCCATAGAATAATGGCATGGCTTGTGTCTCGTAGATGCGTCTCACCGTCTCCTCCAGGGTAATCCAGCTCGAGGTCCTCGTACGCGCCTTCGACCAACTCAACTTCAACCTTCGAGTATCCTGCTGGAATCGGCCTGCAGTGGTAAGTACCTGAAGGGTCCGTTGGGATGGCCATGCCCGACGCCACCTTCATGTTGTGAGAGATTATTTATTAGTAATCAACATATATAAGCAGGAACTAGCGGAATGGCTAAATCTTACCTTTATTGATAAGTTCTTGAAAGGAATATGCAGCTCACATGGTGTCCGCTGAGTGATGTCATCAACGGGACAGGTCGATTCGTCCTGTGTTTGCATGGCGTCCATGCTCTGCGATCCTACCTGCCCCGTTGAGGCGCAGCTGCTACGGTTTCCTGACGGGCTCACCATTGCAGGAGGAATGGTCGGCTGGGGATCATGGGACCGATGTGCGGCCATGCGTTCATCAACCTTCCTTGCCACCTCCTCTTGCATGTTGAGTTCGTAGCTCGATACCCGGAACTCTAGGTCTGCAATCTTCGCCTCGGTATCTCTCTTGCTCCTCATCCGACTCCTGTACGTGTGGATGTCCTCCTTGAAACCAATCTTCCAAGGAATCACCCCTTTCCCTCGTGTTCGTCCTGGATGCTCTGGAGTCTGCAGGGCGAGTGTCAGCTCGTCCCTATCTCTGTCGGGTCGGAACGTGCCCTGAGAGGAGGCTTCCACTGCATCTGTTAGTCGTTGCGCAGCCTCTCGTATCTGAACGCCGAATACCAGTGAGCCATCAGCTGGGTTGAGCGTTCCACCGTGAGCATAGTACCAGAACTTCGATCGTTCCGGCCAATTGGCTGTTGCCGGTTCGATACCCCTCTCAATCAAGCTAGCCTCCATCTCCTCCCACTTCGGCATCGCGACGCTATAGCCTCCTGACCCCAAGTGGTGATGGTACTTCTTCTTGGCGGCATTTTCTTTGTTTCTTTCCATCATCGCCTGCCCTTGTTCACCTGTCTTATATGCAACGAACTCGTCCCAGTGATCCCTTAGCTTTGGGAATGTGTCGAAGTTCGGTGTCTGCCCCTTCAGTATATACTTCTTGTACAGATCTCCCTTGAAGCTCTGAAACTGTTCTGCCATTTTCTTCAGAGTCCACCTTTTCACTTTGTCCTCTGTACCCGCAGGAAGGGTGAATGTCTCGAGCATTGTGGTCCACAGCATCTCTTTCTCCGAATCTGGGACAAAGCTCTCATGATCTCCTCGTGCCCTTGTTCTTCGCCAGTACACCGTACTGACAGGCACGTTATCCCGCACAACCCAACCGCTGTGACGTACATAGTTCTTGGCGGCTTCGGCCGGGGCACTAGGACGTCCATCTTCTTCCACTTCCGTTATGATGTGCCGACCCTCAAGCTTCTTCGCTGCACCTCGTTGCCCGCGTGCCCTCTTCTGTCCAACGGAGGGTTGACTACCACTAGCCTCCTCCTCCTGGTTCCCCTCCACATCCCTTTCCACGTGCCCCTGCTGGTTCCCCTCCGCATCCCTCTCCACGTTCCCTTCCTCGTTCAAGTACTGGTTTGGATCCTCGTTCCCCTCTTCTTCATTCCAGTACTGGCTGCTTCCCTCCGCGATTGTATCGTACAATATCTGTTCCTCATCGCGGTCAGCCATCTGTTGATACAAGAAACATCTGCTAAGTCACGAGACATTTATGTTTTAACAATCTAAGTCATGTATGCTAAGTGTAAATGTCGTACATTAGAACCCTACACAAACTTACGTGCTAAGTCTAATTACAAATCGTGATATAAGCTAAGTCTAGGTGACGTATATTATACAACCCTAGCTAGTAAATAATTATATACTAAGTCTAATTACAAATAAAGTAATCTTATATTAAAACTCAAATAATATTACATGCTAAGACTAAAATAGTCATGTATGCTAAGTGTTTCGTGCATATATGCTAAGTCTAATTAAGACAACAATAGTCAATTGCTACTTGTCGCACCATTTCCGTAGTAAATAATTATATACTAAGTCTAATCTCAAATAAAGTAATCTTATATTAAAACTCAAATAATATTACATGCTAAGACTAAAATAGTCATGTCTGCTAAGTGTTTCGTGCGTATATGCTAAGTGTAATTAAGACTACAATAGTCAATTGCTACTTGTCGCACCACTTCCGTAGTAAATAATTATATACTAAGTCTAATCTCAAATAAAGTAATCTTATATTAAAACTCAAATAATATTACATGCTAAGACTAAAATAGTCATGTCTGCTAAGTGTTTCGTGCGTATATGCTAAGTGTAATTAAGACTACAATAGTCAATTGCTACTTGTCGCACCACTTCCGTAGTCAATAATTATATACTAAGTCTAATTACAAATAAAGTAATCTTATATATATATTCAAATAATATTACATGCTAAGACTAAAATAGTCATGTATGCTAAGTGTTTCGTGCGTATATGCTAAGTCTAATTAAGACTACAATAGTCAATTGCTACTTGTCGCACCACTTCCGTAGTCAATAATTACATACTAAGTCTAATTACAAATAAAGTAATCTTATATTAAAACTCAAATAATATTAGAACACTACACAATCTTATATGATAAGTCTAATTACAGGGCTAATAATCTTAATTAATTGCATTACAAATATAACAATCATTTATATTATTACGTCACTTGCCTGCTCCAATTCCTTCTAGGGCTAGCTCTTCCACTCAGGCTTGACGGACGACTCCGACAACACGTCTTTTCTGCAAGATACAAAAAGATGTATATAGTCAAATGCGAAGTAACATATACATATATATATATATACATATATATATATATATATATATACATATATATATATATATATATACATATATATATATATATTGCATTTCACGTTAACGTTCGTTCGATCGTTCTCGTTCTCGTTCACGTTCTCGCGGCAACATACATTGACGTGTTCGTTCTCGCTCTCGTTCGTTCGATCGTTCTCGTTCTCGTTCACGTTCTCACGGCAACGTACGTTGACGTGTTCGTTCTCGCTTCTCGTTCGTTCGATCGTTCTCGTTCTCGTTCGTTAATGGCGGTGTGGCGGCATCGGGGCGGCGGTTGGCGCCGTGGCGACGGCGGCGGCGTGGCGACGGCGTGGCGACGGCGGCGGCGTGGCGACGGCGTGGCGACGGCGGCGGGGCGACGGCGGCGGCGTGGTGACGGCGTGGCGACGGTGGCGTGGCGACGGCGGCGGCGGCGGCGTGGCGTTGCGGGGCCGTGGCGGCATCGGGGCGGCGGTTGGCGCCGTGGCGACGGTGGCGGCGTGGGGCCGGCGGCGGCGTGGCGACGGCGGCGGCGTGGCGACGGCGTGGCGACGGCGGCGTGGCGACGGCGGCGGCGTGGTGACGGCGTGGCGACGGTGGCGTGGCGACGGCGGCGGCGGCGGCGTGGCGTTGCGGGGCCGTGGCGGCGGCAGCGTGGCGTGGCGGCGGCGACGGAGAGAGACGGAGAGAGATCGAGCTGAGATCGGAGAGATCGAGAGATAAGGGAGATCTGGCGGCGGCGGCTCTCACCCCAGAGATGCGGCGGCAGCGGAGGAGGCGGAGGCGGCGGCGAGGACGACGAGCTCGAGACGACGGCGAGATACGGCGGCGTCGGCGCGGGGATTTGCCCTAGGCAGTGGCGGCGAAGGAGAGAGGCCGAGAGAGATCGATCGGCCGAAAACGTCTAAGTGTTGGTGAAGAAGACGAGGGCGCACCGGGAATATATATACCCCCGGATCTTTACTCCCGGTTGTTGAGAACAACCGGGACTAAAGATATCTTTAGTCCCGGTTGTTGAGAACAACCGGGAGTAAAGAAAAGATATTTACTCCCGGTTGTTGAGAACAACCGGGACTAAAGATATCTTTAGTCCCGGTTGTTCTTAACAACCGGGAGTAAATATCTTTTCCCGCTATTTCGAAATTCTTTTTAAACCCGGTTAGGGTTAAGAACCGGGACTAAAGATTATAGCACTGCATATGATTTTCTCTTACATATGTGTTTATAAAATAGAAGTTAATGCATTAACATTATTTAAAGTACTAAAGATTAATGACAATTACTTCGAAAAATTATTTTTGTCTGTAATAAATTAAGTGGATAAATCGTAATAAGCAAATATATGACTTATAATTAATAAAAATTCCAATATATATATATATACTTAGCATATATATGAATGATATTATTATATTGGTAAAAACTCTAATTAAGATATGTATGTACATACTGCATGATTTAAAATTAATAAAAATTGTAATCATCATATATACTTAGCGTAGGAATTATATTAAATTAAATGCTAAAAACTCTAATTAACATATGTAAATGCCACATGCATGATTTAAACCTTTTAAAAATTCGAATAGTCATATATAAGTAGCATATGAAAGATAGTAAATTAAATTGTGAAAAACTCTAATATATGAATGATAGTTTTAAAAATATATTAAATTTAATACTTTTAAAAATTCTCCAGTCAATTATAATTAGCATATGAATGATAGTAAATTAAATGTTAAAAACTCTAATTAACATATAAAATTGCCACTTGCGTGATTTAAAACTTTTAAAAATACAATAGTCAATTATAATTAGCATATGAATGCTAGTAAATTAAATGTTAAAAACTCTAATTAACGTACATATGAAATTGCCACCTGTGTGATTTAAAACTTTTAAAAATTGTAAGTATCACATATAACTAGCATATACATGATTTGAACTTGTTGAAACCTCTAATAATCGTGCGTAATTAACATATGCCATACATCAATTGATTTATATGGATAATCAATACATCCAAAATAGTTTACATCGTGTACACAATAATTACGGCATTACATCGGCGGTGACGGTTGACCGCACGTACTTTCTCCTCACTATTGTTCCCTCCTTGTGATCGCTGCGTGAGTAAGGGGTGTCTTCATTTGATAGGAGGATGCTAGGGTCAATCGTCACCGTGAAAGGGGGTTGCCCATCCAACTGATCGTAATCCTCGTCAGTCTTGTCCTCAACTCCGACGATTTTTCTTTTGCCTGGGAGAACCACTTGACGCTTAGGCTCATCAGGCCCTCTGCCCTTCTTTCCTTTGCTAGACATGTCCTTCACGAAAAAGACTTGCGTTACATCATTGGCAAGGACAAAAGGTTCGTCCGAGTATCCAACCTTGTTAAGGTCAACAGTTGTCATCCCACTGTCATCAATCATTACGCCTCCACCAGTCAACCTAACCCATTGGCACCGGAACAGAGGAACCTTGAGAGGACCATAGTCAAGTTCCCATATGTCCTCGATGGCACCGTAATACGTGGCAGTTGTTCCATCGTGTCCCATGGCATCGACACGAACAGCGCTGTTTTGGTTCGTGCTCTTCATGTCTTGGGCTCTCGTGTAGAATGTGTACCCATTGATCTCATATCCCTGGAATGTCGCGATCGACCCAGACGGTCCCCTCGCCAGGAAGGCAAGTTGTTGGTTGATCGACTCGTTACCCATGAGATGTTGTCGTAGCCACGCGGGGAAAGTATCAATGTGATGCCGTGTAATCCATACATCGGACTTACCGATGTTCCTGGCGCGAACTAGAGCCAAGTGCTCCTCGATGTAAGGAGCTACCAATGAAGAGTGTTGCAGAACAGTGAAATGGGCTTTACGGAATAAATTGTTGTCTACCGTCATAATTGCTTTCCTTCCGAGAGTTCCCTTTCCCCGTAGTCTCCCTTCATGGCGTGATTCCGGTACCCCGATTGGGCGAAGGTCTTCGATAAATTCTACGCAAAATTCGATGACCTCCTCTGTTCCATAACCCTTGGCGATGCTTGCCTCTGGACGAGCACGGTTACGAACATACTTCTTCAGAACGCCCATGTACCTCTCGAAAGGAAACATGTTGTGTAGGTACATAGGCCCGAGAATACGGATCTCTTTCACAAGGTGACAAAGCAGATGTGTCATTATATTGAAAAATGAAGGTGGAAATATCAACTCAAAACTGACGAGACATTGCACCACTTCATTCTGAAGGGCATCTAATCTATCCGGATCGATGACCTTCTGCGAAATTGCGTTCATGAATGCACATAGCTTTGTTATTGTTGCCCGGACATTGTCTGGAAGGATACCCCTTATTACAACTGGTAGCAGTTGTGTCATCAACACGTGACAGTCATGAGACTTTAGGTTTGTGAACTTCTTCTCCTTCGTGCTTATTATTCGCTTGATATTCGTGGAGTATCCAGACGGTACCTTTATGCTCTCCAAGCATTCAAACATACTTTCCTTCTCTGCCTTGCTAAGAGTGTAGCTGGCTGGACTCAAGTAATGGCTTCCTTTCTCCTTTGGTTCCGGGTGAAGGTCGCCGCGTTGTTCCATATGCTTCAGATCATTACGTGCTTCCAGTGTATCTTTCGACTTTCCGTATACACCTAGGAAGCCAAGAAGGTTTACGCAAAGGTTCTTAGTGAGGTGCATCACGTCGATTGCGTGGCGTACGTCCAAGAATTCCCAATATGGTAACTCCCAAAATATAGAGTTCTTTTTCCACATCGCCGCGTGACCATCTTCGCTCTCTATATGCTGGCTTCCAGGGCCCTTTCCGAACACTACTTTAAGATCTTTAACCATAGCAAACACTGTTTTCCCGCTGCGATGTTTAGGCTTCGTACGGTGGTCGGCCTTATGTTCGAAGTGCTTGCCTTTCTTCCGTACCGGGTGGTTTGCTGCAAGGAATCGACGATGACCCATGTATACAACCTTCCTACAGTGCTTAAGATACGTACTTTCTGTTTCATCCATACAGTGAGTGCAAGCCTTGTACCCCTTGTTGGACTGTCCGGATAGGTTGCTAAGTGCAGGCCAATCGTTGATGGTTACGAACAGCAGCGCTCGTAGGTTAAACTCCTCCTGTTTGTCCTCGTCCCACACGGGGACACCTTCCTTCTTCCACAACTGTTTAAGATCCTCGACCAGTGGTCTTAGGTACACGTCGATGTCGTTACCAGGTTGCTTGGGGCCTTGAATAATAATCGGCATCATTATGTACTTCCTCTTCATGCATAGCCAGGGGGGGAGGTTGTAGATACACATCGTAACGGGCCAAGTGCTATGGCCGCTGCTCATCTCTCCAAAAGGATTCATGCCATCCGTACTCAAACCAAACCGTATGTTTCGTGCGTCCTTTCCAAATTCTTTAAATTTTCTATCGATGTTTCGCCACTGCGAACCATCGGCGGGGTGTCTCAGCATCCCGTCCTGTTGACGCTCTTCAGCGTGCCATCGCAACATTCTAGCATTCCCCTTGTTCCTGAACAAACGCCTTAGCCGTGGTATTATAGGGAAATACCACATCACCTTAGCAGGAATTCTCTTCTTTGTTAGCTGCCCGTCAACTTCTCCTGGATCGTCCCGTCTAATCTTGTATCGTAGTGCTTTGCAAACAGGGCATGCTTCTAGGTTCTCGTACTCCTCACCGCGATATAGGATACAATCGTTCGGACATGCGTGAATCTTATGAACTTCCAGTCCTAACGGGCAGACTATCTTCTTAGCCTCGTACGTTGTCTCGGGCAATTTGTTTCCCCCCGGAAGAATGTTCTTGACGAGTTTCAATAAATCGCCAAATGCCTTGTCACTAACCCCATTTTTTGCCTTCCATTGCAACAACTCCAGAGTGGTATCCAACTTTTTGTGCCCCTGCTCGCAACCTGGGTACAACGAAGTTCTGTGGTCCTCCAACATCTTGTCCAATTTATGGGCCTCCTTTTCACTTTCGCAGTCCTCCCTGGCGTCCTGCAACATTTGACCAAGATCATCCGCAACGTCGTTACCATCAGCAGCTATTTCCTCCTCGCCCGTTTGATTTCCTTCAAATCCAACAAATTGAGCAAAGTCCGGAATATTGTCGTCTTCCACTTCATCTTCTTCCATTTCAACACCTTGCTCTCCGTGGGATGTCCAACAATTATAGCTTGGCATGAACCCCGACTCAAACAAGTGGAAATGAATAGTCCTGGATGCAGAATACTCCTTCTGATTCTTACACTTATTGCATGGACAACAAATAAAACCCCTTTTCCTGTTAGCTTCGGCCACTCTCAAAAAATAGTGCACGCCGTCAATAAACTCTTTGGACCGCCGGTCAGCGTACATCCATTGCCGATCCATCTATATGAGTCAAAAAAACCGTACACAAATAATTATTCTTACAATAATGACAGTCATACAATAATTATAAGATATCTTTATTCATACAAAAATCATAAAATATTACACCAAATAATTCTTAAAAACTATTTGTTAAGTAATAAACTAATTTTAATGTGTTTTACTTCTTTTAATTTTCATTTTAGTTTGTTTTCTATTATTTAAGATTAACTTTCACTAGAGTTTTCCTTCTCAACTATTTTATAAAACCTTATTTAGCAAATGAACTAAATTTCTATATATTCTTTCTTCCCCACACACATTTTCTCTCTCATCAACTTACAACTACATTTTGGAGACAAAAAAAGTGTGCAAAACATAGGTGCAAATGTAGTATGACAAAAAAAACATTGGAGGATGAAGTTGCAAACCTTTTAGGCACCTCCGATTTGTATGTAATCACCAAAATAAATTCAATAGAAATTTTGGCATGACCTCCCCTCTTTTTTGAAGAAATTTTGAAGCTTGCTCGGGCAGCTGGAGGAGGAAGAAGACATATATATAGGGGTGGGACTTTAGTCCCGGTTGGTAGCACCAACCGGGGCTAAAGATCACCGGGATCTTTAGTCCCGGTTGGTATTACCAACCGGGACTAAAGTTAACATCTTTAGTCCCGGTTGGTGTTATCAACCGGGACTAAAGATACCGGGAGGGCCTGACAGACCCTGACAGCATTCGAACCGGGACTAAAGATCATCTTTAGTCCCGGTTGGTAACACAACCCGGGACTAAAGATCAAATATGCCCGTTACCCTTTTGAACCGGGACTAAAGAACATCTTTAGCCCCGGTTTTTATTGCATCCGGGACTACTGTGGAAATCGGCCGACCGACGAAAGATGGTTTCTCCACCAGTGCATGCATGAGCTTTTTAGGTTGTTTTCGAAGGATTAATCCACCTTTGAGTCTAAAATATTGTTTTTGAAGGATAAAATCATGTACATGTATTAGGTAGTTTGAAGCAAATCTCGTAAAAAAAGTCAAATAATTTCAAACAAATCTCTCTCAAAAAAATTTTTTCAACAAAACTAATTGATTAGACACACAAGGCCATCTTAGGACTAGGGTTAAAATACAGCACGCCCGCCCAACTAGTACTAGTATATGTGATAAGGATTTTCTACACCCATGGTTCACCTAGGTGCCATGGCACCCAACATTCGCATGCGACTTAAATAGTTATAGAAAAAATTAAAAAAAAATTAGTAACATCGATTATGATTATATAAGTCTATACACAAACATGCAGTACTAATTTTGATCTACAACAAGAGAAACAAAAATAATAAAATCAGACAGTGAATAGTACCTGTACAGATATGTTCATATGTCGATTGAATTTATTAGACTTACATGTTTACATAGTACTTATCTTATATTATCATAGTCTATGTTATCAAGTTTTATAAATTTTTTATATAACTATTTAAATTACATGCATGATACTAGTAAAAACTTCCCCCTAGTATATGCGGTAGAAACAGTGGCCGCCGATGTCCTCCCAAGGAACCTGAGACGCGTCACCGAAGCTCACCTCGCGCGGCAATATGCACTGCCTATGCATCATCAGGCGGCGTGTAGTCAGCGGCAATATCCCCCACCTGCGCCACGCCGCGCGCCCAACATTGTACACGACCTCCTCGTCACCAAGCTGGAGCAGGATCTCCTCGCCCTCGTCATCGTCATCGACACCATTGGGCAGAACCTCCACCACATCGGCTGTCGAGAAGCGGGCACGAAAAGTTTGAGCGGCGGCGGCGTGTGGGTCGTCGTCGAGAGCAGCACCGGCGCCGCCGGCGCCGCACGAGTAGTAGTAGTCGATCTTCCGCTGAAGCCGCCAGCTTGTTGGGTCGGAGTAGTCGTCGAGCACCCACATCCCCAACGCGTTGGCGCCCGGCTCGTCGGCGAGGGCGCACAGCTTGCCGTGGCAATGGGTGATGTGCATTCCCATCATCGTGTGCGAGTGCGAGCCGAAGCGCACTCCTTGCCCCCCGGGGGCCTCCATCAGCCGGAATTCCTCCCGTTCCATGTTGAAGACGGCCACGAGAAACTGTGCCGATGAGGCCGACGAGGCCAGCCAGTGAAGACAGCCGTGCAGTCTGACAGGCGGAGCATGTAGGAACTTAATACAGACCCTCATCGTCGCGAGGGCAGGGCGGCGGACCTCGCGCCACACGCTGTTCTCCCCGAGCCGCAGGATCCAAAAGGTCTCCATCGTTGTGAAGAAGTTGGCGTGCATGATGTGGAAGCGCGACGTGGTCGGGTGGGCGTAACCGCCGACGAGGAAGCCGTCGGTCGACGGAGCCGGCACGATGGTGCAGGCCTCGGTGAGTGGGTTGCAGAGCACGTACCGCTCAACGCCTCTTCCGGGGCCAAACAGTATGTGCGCTGCGCACAGGATGCCGTCCCAAAAGCCGATGACGACTGTCATGGATCGCCCCGGCTCCGACGCCGAGACGAACGACACGGCGAGGGAAGCCACCGCCCCCGAGCATTTGCGGCCAAGCTGTCTGACGCAGACGGTGGTGCACGACCTTCCGCGGGGAGCCGTCGTTCTAGTTTCCACGGTGGCCGCGGCGGTGACGGTGGCCGTGCAGGAACGGGCGGCGTGGGCGCGGAGGAAATCCGGCTGAGAGGTGCGGGAGAGCCAGGCCTTGCACACGGCGCGGCACCGCCCGATCGACGGCGCCGGCAGGCGGAGGAGGATCTCCTCGACCAGGTCGTCCGGCAGCGCCTCCCCGGGGGCCCTTCTCCCGCGCCGCCGTTCCCGATCGTCGTAGTCCATTGGCACCGGGAGGAAAAACCGCTATAGTTAGCTTAATTAGGTTGCAAATCTCGTAGTATATTGTACGAACCAGTGTGGGGGGACTTGGGGCTTGCATGGGCTGTCATCAGTTTGATGGGCCGAAGCAGCACTGCAGCAGCAAGGTATAGTACGTCGATTCGATTAGAGTTAGACTGATAAACGACAACACCGAGCTGTGTGTTCGCTAGGAGGTGTTCCGAACAGGAATAGTGCGTACGAAAAATAGAGCAGTTCATTAGCGTGTGATTAATTAAGTATTAGTAAATTATTTTTAAAAAATAGATCGATATGATTTTTATAAGCAACTTTCATATAAAAACTTTTTACAAAAAACGCACCGTTTAGCAGTTTGAAAAACGTACAAGCGGAAAACAAGTTGGGAGTGTTGGGAAAAGAGGGATCCGAAACACCAAACCTATCAGCAAACGAGCTAATTAAAACCGGACGCCTAAACACCAGGGTTTTAAAACTCCCGCTATTACTGCGCTATCTCCCGCTATAGCTGTTTGGGAAGAGTTCTAACTATTTGCTCTCATGTACAATTTAGCCGTTATAACTATTTGCTCTCAGCAAACGAGCTGGAGCAGGATCTCCTCGCCGCCATCGATGCCATCGGCCGGGTAGCACCTCCACCACAGCAGCTGTCGAGAAGCGGGCGCGAAAGAATCAAGCACCATCTGGTCCACCGAGGACACCGGCGGCGCCGCAAGAGTAATCGATCTTCCACCGGAGCCGCCAGCTGCTTCTTGGGTCGGAGTAGTCCTCGAGCACCCACACCCCCGAACGCGTCGGTGGCGCCGGCCGCCAGCTGCTCGTCGGCGAGGGCGCACAGCTTGCCGCGATGTCGGGTGATGTGCAGTGTATCCTTCTCACTACGCGCGCAGCCGAGCTCGTGGGCCTGCACGCCGCCGCCCATTGCTCAGGGGTCTCCATCAGCCGGAACTCCTCCCGTGCCATGTCGAAGGCGGCCACGAGAGGCCGTGACGAGGCCGACGCCGTCCCAAAAGCCAACGACGGAGATCATGGATCGCGACCGCAACGAGACGAACGACACGGCCGCGGCCCGCGGCGCATGAGGAAGCCGGCTGCTCCTCCGAGCTTTCGTCGCCGAGCCGTTTGATGCGGACGGTGGTGCACGGTGGATCTCGTCGACGACCACGTCGTCCGGCAGCGCCTCCGCCGTATCCGCAAGGAAACGCGCTAGTCATGATCGATGATGTCGTGTCGTTGGTTGGATTGAGAGGGGCTTGGGCTGTGCTAATGGGCCGAAGCAGCAGAAACTGATAATGGGCTTGGGCCGTCGCCGCGCAGGCGCAGGTTCGTTCCGATCGGTGGCTGTCGACCTCGTCGTCCAATCGTTCATGCATTGCTCCCCGGTCTCAATAATTAATTCCTTCTGATTAATTTGACCTGCTCGATCGATTTGTTACCTGAGATGAGATTTGCTTTTGGCAGCAACAGATACTGCGGAGTAACTATTATCTTGTGAATTCTGATTAACGCTCTGAGCTCGCTTTTGCTACCTTACCTGCACATTCTTGCTTTAGAACACATTAATTAGTGCTGGACTGCGCTGGCAAAGGTGTTCGTCCACAACTTGTTCTGCAGCTGGTGCACTCGTTGTTCGACTGGTGGCGGTTCCCCGACGGCAAGGAGAAGCTGGACATGTCGGAGACGTTCACGGACAGGTGTCACGGAAAGAAGCACGGTCCTTCGGATGAGTAAAGGACTGGAGTCCTGTGCAATTTTCTTCCGTACTACTCCCTCCATATTTTAATGTATGACGCCGTTGACTTTTTAACTAACATTTGACCATTCGTTTTATTCAAATTTTTTATGCAAATATAAAAATATTTACGTTATACTTAAAGAACATTTGATGATGAATCAAGTCACAATAAAATAAATGATAATTACATAATTTTTTTAATAAGACGAATGGTCAAACATTAGATAAAAAGTCAACGGCGTCATATATTAAAATATGGAGGGAATATTTTTTTCGTTTTTTATTAATCATCAAAATATTGATTTTTTTTTTTGTTGTGCTTTCTTTCTTTTTTTTTTCTTTTTCCAAAATGCTTTATCTGTAGTAAGTCCATCATCACAAAGGCAGGTTTTCGCAGCGAAGATCGCGCCACCGTCCATATCAAAAACGCTCAGCTAATATTGAAGAAAATGAAGCATATAATGAAGTGGAGTACGTTCTTCCTTAATTAGTTGTGTCCGTGTGAAATAATTTGGAAATGTTAATTTTTACTTCTGAAATTAATTTGCGGGTGACTTCTGCATATCCCTCGACATCTAATTTCTAGATAAATACAATACAAATTAAAACTATACAATTCAAATACTCCCTCCGTATTTTAATGTATGACGCCGTTGACTTTTTAACCAACGTTTGACCACTCATCTTATTCAAAATTTTTATATAAATATAAAAATACTTATGTCATGCTTAAAGAATATTTGATGATAAATCAAGTCACAATAAAATAAATTATAATTACATAAATTTTTTAAATAAGACGAAAGGTCAAACGTTTGTTAAAAAAGTCAACGGCGTCATACATTAAAATACGGAGGGAGTAGTATACACGCGCTCACATGCTGCGCTTTCTGCCTTTGCTTTTCCATGCTGACAGACCAGAAGAGAGGCGCAGTACTGTTAAGAGAACACCTGAGTAAAGAGGAGTATGAGTAGACAAAACTACACAGGTATTGTACTCCCTCCATTCTTAGATATTTGTCGCCATTGACTTTTTTAAATATGTTTGATCTTTCATCTTATTCAAAAAATTAAGTAATTATTAATTCTTTTCATATCATTTGATTCTTTGTTAAATACATTTTTATGCATGTATACATATAGTTTTACATATTTCACAAAAATGTTTAAGTAAGACGAACGACCAAACATATTTAAAAAAGTCAACAGTGTCAAATATTTAGGGACGGAGGGAGTATTTCTTTTGCCCTTAATCACTAGCTAATATTTGCATATTCTGAACGGCTGGTGAGAAGTGGGAAGACAATAACAGAAAAACCGAATATACCAAGAGATATATTGACATAAGATACATAATCAAATATACCACTTGTACAGAAATATTTTTTTCAAACAGCCAAAACTAGATTTCCGCATGCGGATCGGAGACCTGTCTGCACCAAAGGATCAAAAGCTGATTGAAGATTGGTCGGAGAAAGTCCTGCTGAAGTCTGAAGCCCGGGAATTCGCTTCCTGAAGGGCTTTGATCTCGATATGTGTTTAGCAATATTTTAAATAGCGGGCTAATACATTTAACGGTTAGCTTCTCAAACAGCTATAGCAGGGGTTAAAGTTATATCGGAGCAAGTAGCTAGAACTCTTCTCAAACAGTTACAGTGGAGGATAGTGCAGCAATAGCGGGAGGTCCGGTTTTAATTAGCTCGTTTGCTGATAGGTTTGGTGTTTTGCAGTTTAAATAGCTCGGTGTTGTCGTTTATCGATTTCGCTATATATTTGTCGACAAATTTTTCCCCAAAAATTTGACAGATATAATTACAGTACAATCGTAGTGTAATTATACTGTAAGTTGCATATAATTACACTGTAACTATAGTGTAACTTGTATGTAACTTTCAAAAATCTCTCGGTAACATGTTATTTCGGTAAAATGGAGATTGTGGGAACAAATTCTTTCATATATGTGTGTGCTATGATTTGTTTTCTTCTTCACCAAAACAAATATTGTAATAGATCTAACGATTTAAAATTATGTGAAACTTACATATAAGTTACACTGTAGTTACATGTAAGTTATAGTGTAATTACATATAAGTTACAGTGTAATTACACTACAATTGTACTGTTATTACATCTGTCAAATTTTTGGGGAAAAATTTGTCGACAAATGTGCAGGCAGTCCCGTCGTTTATCAGTCTAACTCTAATCGAATCGACGTACTATACCTTGCTGCTGCAGTGCTGCTTCGGCCCATCAACTGATGACAGCCCAAGCCCCAAGTCCCCCCACACAAGTTCGTACTACAATATAGGAGTACGAGATTTGTAACCTAATTAAGCTAACCAGCGTTTTTTCCTCCCGGCGCCCATGGAATACGACGATCGGGAACGGCGACGCGGGAGAAGGGCCCCCGGGGAGGCGCTGCCGGACGACCTGGTCGAGGAGATCCTCCTCCGCCTGCCGGCGCCGTCGATCGGGCGGTGCCACGCCGTGTGTAAGGCCTGGCTCTCCCGCACCTCTCAGCCCGATTTCCTCCGCGCCCACGCCGCCCGTTCCTGCACGGCCACCGTCGTCACCGCCGCGGCCACCGTGGAAACTAGAACGACGACTCCCTGCGGAAGGTCGTGCACCACCGTCCGCATCAGACGGCTTGGCCGCAAATGCTCGGGGGCGGTGGCGGCTTCCCTCGCCGTGTCGTTCGTCTCGGCGTCGGAGCCGGTGCGATCCATGACAGCCGTCATCGGCTTGTGGGACGGCATCCTGTGCGCAGCGCACATTCTGTTTGGCCCCGGAAGAGGCGTTGAGCGGTACGTGCTCTGCAACCCGCTCACCGAGGCCTGCACCATCGTGCCGGCTCCGGCTACCGACGGCTTCCTCGTCGGCGGTTACGCCCACCCGACCACGTCGCGCTTCCACATCATGCACACCAACTTCTTCACAACGATGGAGACCTTTTGGATCCTGCGGCTCGGGGAGAACAGCGTGTGGCGCGAGGTCCGCCGCCCTGCCCTCGCAACGACGAGGGTCTGTATTAAGTTCCTCTGTGCTCCGCCTGTCAGACTGCACGGCTGTCTTCACTGGCTGGCCTCGTCATCATCGGCGCAGTTTCTCGTGGCCGTCTTCAACAGTTCAACATGGAACGGGAGGAATTCCGGCTGATGGAGGCCCCCGGGGGGCAAGGAGTGCGGGACGGCAACCTGTCGCACTCGCACACGATGATGGGAATACACATCACCCATTGCCACGGCAAGCTGTGCGCCCTTGCCGACGAGCCGGGCGCCAATGCATTGGGGTTGTGGGTGCTCGAGGACTACTCCGACCCAACAAGCTGGCGGCTTCAGCGGAAGATCGACTACTACTACTCGTGCGGCAGCGCCGCCGGTGCTGCTCTCGACGACGATCCACACGCCGCCGCTGCTCAAACTTTTCGTGCCCGCTTCTCGACAGCCGATGTGGTGGAGGTTCTGCCCAATGGTGTCGATGACGATGACGAGGGCGAGGAGATCCTGCTCCAGCTTGGTGACGAGGAGGTCGTGTACAATGTTGGGCGCGCGGCGTGGCGCAGGCGGGGGATATTGCCGCTGACTACACGCTGCCTGATGATGCATAGGCAGTGCATATTGCCGCGCGAGGTGAGCTTCGGTGACGCGTCTCAGGTTCCTTGGGAGAAGGACATCGGCGGCCACTGTTTCTACCGCATATACTAGGGGAAAGTTTTTCCTATACTTAGTTATATGCATGTAATTTAAACAATTATATAAAAATTTTATAAAACCTGATAACATAGACTATGATAATATATAAGATACTATGTAAACATGTAAGTCTAAATTCGATCGACATATGAAGATATCTGTACTGGTACTATTTACTGTCTAATTTTATTATTTTTGTTTCTCTTGTTGTAGATCAAATTTAGTACTGCATGTTTGTGTATAGACTTATATAATCACAATCGATGTTACTAATTTTTTTTATAACTATTTAAGTCGCATGCGAATGTTGGGTGCCATGGCACCTAGGTGAACCATGGGTGTAGAAAATCCTTATCCCATATACCAGTACTAGTTGGGCGGGCGTGCTGTACTTTAACCCTAGTCCTAAGATGGCCTTGTGTGTCTAATCAATTAGGTTTTGTTGAAAAAGAAATATTTGAGAGAGATCTGTTTGAAATTATTTGACTTTTTTTTATGAGATTTGCTTCAAACTAACTAATACATGTACATGATTTTATCCTTCGAAAACAATATTTTAGACTCAAAGGTGGATTGATCCTTCGAAAACAACCTCAAAAGCTCATGCATGCCATTGCCAAGCACCCAATATTGTTAATGAGGAGTGGAATTTTCTTGTTCTTCCTCAGCTTAGTTGTGTCCGGGTGAAATAATTTTTGAAGTATTAATTAATTTATAGTGTACTGAAATTAATTTGCATATGACTTTGGCATTAATTCTCTCCGTATATATGTACTTAGCCCACATGCTACTACTATTGTTTAGTTCCAAAAAAAATTTTCTCAAAAACATCACATCGAGTATTTAGACACATGCATAGAACATTAAATATAGGTAAATTGAAAACCTAATTGTACAATTTGCATGGAAATCACGAGACGAATCTTTTGAGTCTATTTAGTCCATAATTAGCAGTAAGTGCTACAGTAACCCACATATACTAATGACAAATTAATTAGGCTTAATAAATTCGTCTCGTGGTTTACAGGCAAGTTATAAAATTAGTTTTTTTCATTCGTGTCCGAAAACCACTCCCGACATCCAGTCAAACGTTCGATGTAACAATTAAAAATTTTCTTTTCGCGAACTAAACAGGGACTATATATGCTCCCTTTGGTTGCCAGGGCACCGCCAAAGTTGAAGCTAGGGACACGACACGAAAATATTTTTTTAAGATAATGGAATAGATTAATAGAATCACATCCCGCGTCGGCTGCGAGGCTGATCCAGTACGAATCTCAATGCAAATAGTCTCTTCTTCCTCTCCAATGCCCCCGTCTCTTCCAGTTCCATGTCCTCACGAGGCCAATGCATGACCATGATCAATCCTGCTAGCCCTTGCCCGTCCATGTTGCCTCCGGCCACTGTGCTGGACAGTGGCATCGCCGCCGCCAAGCCGAATATCGTCAAACTTTTCAGAACTGCGAAATTGATTGATGACCATGCATCTCAACATCTCGAGACCTCATATAGGATCCAAAATTGGAATGCTCATGGTGTTTTTTAACACAGTAATACCATAAGCAAACACAATCACAACTGGTTTTTTCCCTCATGATTCATGAGGAAAAACCAAGACTCAATATCTTCAGTTCCTGAAGTTGAAGCCGCACACGCATGGCCTCCGCCCCTCGCCAGCTCCGACAACCGCGCGCAGGTTCCTTCCTTCCTTCGATTCGATTCGCTCGCTGATCGAGCTTCGCATCTGGCGGCAACTGCCGCTTCTTAGTAGTAGCACTAAACTACTAATTAGTACTTAATTATCTCCTGAACCCTGATTAACACTCTGAACCTCGTTTTTGCTCCTTACTTGCTCATGTTTTGTTTAACACTTAATAGCAATTTAGTGGTCGACTATGGAGTGCAAAGAAACTAAATTTCTCTTGGCATTTTATTCTTATCAGGGGATCGGATTCCATGTTAATCTATCTCTTGTATATTCAATTTTCCTCTTATTGTCTTCTATAACTTATTATCAAAGCCTTTTAAAAAAGTACTATACAAGTACTATACTAATATTAGCTAGAGATTAAGAAGAAAAAAAAGTAGTTCATCGTAGAGTTTGAAGTGTACCCGTATGGTTGTCTACTTGTCAGTCTACTTTTTATTGGCACATTTGCTGAACACTGTGCTTCTGTTTTAATGAAAGAGGCTGAAACCTGTTGATATATCTGGTTCATTGGCCACCATCGATTCCGTCCAAACTATTGTTCTTTGATGTGGAATGAATCCCTCCAAATACACTTGATTATTGTTTCGAATTATAGTTGCAAAGTGTTAACTTTTGAAGTTAATTTTAACTTGCATGTTTGTGTAGTGATATATTACATATTGATCTATCTTGTTAATTTTTTTGAAAATTTTTCGTAACCATCTAGTTGATATGCAATAAACGGATGGACGTCTACTCGAGATATTAGAATCCATCTCACGGTACTTATTTTTTTTGCCCTTTGTCAAAGAAGGAAATAGAGCGGTAATACTTTCAACTCTTTAAATCTCATTTCTACCAAACCTAAACAATTAGAATCAAGCACATCTTAGGACCCGGCTTAAAACAAGGAAGCCCAAACCCAACGAGCAATGCTACTATCATATGCAAATGCAACGGTGGCCGCCGATGTCACTCTCCTCCACAAAATGCGCCGCCCCACCGAAGCTCACCTCACGCGGCAACATGCACTCCTTGTGCGCCATCACGCGCCTCGTCGGCGGTGGCAAAATCCTTCGCCACCGCCACGCCGCGCGCCCAACGTTGTACACAGCCTCCCTCGTGTCGAACTGGTTGAACAGGAACATGATCTCCTCCTCGCCACCGCCACCGACATCGCCGTTGCCGCTGACGCCATCGGGTAGCACCTCCACCGCGGTGGTGGCCGCCGAGAACCGGTTGCGGAACGTGCGCGCGATGTTCCGGCTGCCGGCGCCGTGGCGCGAGTAGTCGATACTCCGCTCCATCCGCCAGCTGCTCGGGTCGGAGTAGTCCTCGAGCGTCCACATCCCCAACGCGCTGGCGCTCGGCTCGTTGACGAACGCGCACAGCTTGCCGGAGAGCCGAGCGATCTGTACACCCATCATGTGCGGCAGGTTCCCATGGCGAGCCCATTGTTCGGGGGCGTCCATCTGCCGGAACTCCTCCCGTTCCATGTCGAACACCGATAGGAGAGGCCGTGCCGACGCCGCCGACAACGGGGCGACCAGCCAATGCAGGCAGCCGTGGAGGCTGACGGGTGGAGCGCCGCCGAATCGAATGTAGGTCCTCGACTCCACGCACGCAGGCGCAGGGTGGCGGGCGATCTTGCGCCACACGTTGTTCTTCTCCCCGACTCGCAGAATCCGGATGGTCGCCGCCGCCATATGGTTGTAGGGATAGGCGTCGTCGGCGTGGAGGAGGTGGTAGCGCGACGTGGTCGGGTGGGCGTAACCGCAGATGACGATGCCGCGGGTTGCCGGCGGTGGCACGCTGGTGCAGGCCTTGGTGAGCGGATTGACGAGCACGTATCGGTCGATGCGGCTGAGAGGGCGAACGACACCGGCGGGCACCAGGCACACGACGCCATCCCAGGAGCCGAGGACAAAAGGCCGTGATCCGAACCGCACCGAGGCGAACGACGACGACGACGACACGGCCGCCCCCGAGCGGTCGCCGTCGCCGTCGCCGAGAGGTCTGATGCTGATGGTGGTGCGGAATTCGCCGTCGGGAATTGCAGTTGTGTCAACCACGGCGGCGGCGATTATCCGGGAACGGGCGGCGTGGGCTCGGAGGAAGTAGGGATGGGAGGTGCGCGAGCGCCAAGCCTTGCAGACGGCGCGGCACCGGAGGATGGAACGCGCCGGCATGCGGAGGAGGATCTCGTCGAGCAGGTCGTCCGGTAGCGCCCCCGCCGTGGCCATCTCCTTCCCCGCCGCTCCAGATGACGGCGGCGCCGCCGCGTTGTCCATAGGTGTGGAGACGACGGTCACGACTCACGAAGTCACGATCTTGTGTTGTGCGCAGCGCAGGTAGCCGTAGTTGCGATGCGAGATTTATGGAGATCGAAACTTGGACTGGTTGATGGGCCGAGCCGAACCAGCAGACCAGCCCAATTCCTTCACATGAGCAGGCGGCCTAGGGAGGAGTCTTGGGCTGGTAGTTAATGGGCCGAAGCAGCAGACCAGCCCAAGTCCGCACGCGAAGCTCCCCACGGCCTCTCCGCCCTCTCCGCTCGAGGATCTCCACCTCTCTCGCCATCCGCCGCCGCCGCCGCCGTTACCCGTGCCGCCGCCGCTCTCCGCTCGCCGTTGCCGGGATGGAGGGGGAGGAGGAGGAGAACGTGGGGCCGTTCCGCCGCACCAGCGCGCGGACGCGGCGGATGGCCACGCGCATGGCCTCCGCGCTCGCCAGCTCCGACAACCGCGCGCAGGTTCGTTTCCGGTCGGTCGATGCCTTGCTTGCTTCCTCCCCTCCTTCCTTCGATTCGACAAGCTCGATTTGCTGGCTGAGCTTGGCTTCCGGCATTAACAGCTGCTTAGTAGTAGTAATTGTTATTGTCTCCGGATTAAAGCTCTTGCCCTAGTTTATCTCTTCCTTACTTGCACTTGATTTAGTCGACTTTGGAATCCAAAGATATTATTACATCCATTTCATCCTATGTCTTGCTGTATTCAATACTATCTCTTGATTTAGCACTTGAGTAGTCGACTTGTCTTGTCACTTCTCACGGCCGTTCAGAAGGTGTAGTACCAGTATTAGATGGAGATTAAGAAAAGGAAAGAAATTAGTTTTTACAGTTTGAAATGTACCTAATGTGGTTTTGTGTCAACCCTTTATTGGGGCGTTCTCTGAACATTGTGGTTCTCTTATTGCAATGAAAGCTTGTAATGGACTTTTTTTTTTAGAGAGGTAGAGACGTGTTAATAATATCCAGGCCAGTGGCCACCGCTAATTTCTCCATATTATTTTCCTTTTTTGTGAAATCCCTCCAAATACACTTGATTATTGTTCTGAATTATAGTTGCAAATTGGGCTTGTGTACTGAACCTTCATGGTAACAAACGCCTGCTCCAGACTTTGCTTGATTATTGCTCCAATGTTAAGGGCCACACATTGCAGGTTTTGTTTGTGTTAAAATAGAGCAATTGAAAGGATTGGGCCATCTTGACCGGTAGTTTTAGTAAATGACCTCTGCAGATGTTTGCATGAAGAGTTTTGTGTAGAATTTCTACTGCTCATATATGTGGCGAATATGCTCTGCCTTAATTATACCAGCACTAATGTTTTGCTTATGACCCTTTGTCAAAGAAGGAACTCTACAGGATATAGAGCTTTAATTCTTTCCATGTACTCTTAATTTCATTTTTACTCGTCTTCTGTTTAGGATTCAGAGTTTTCAGTACAAAAGAATTTTGCCTTCTTGGTTATCCATGGATATTTGAAATTTACTGATTCCCAGTTATTTAGTTTCTCTAATTTCTGTCTACATTTATGTGATGGCATGTAGGCTGCACTAGCTCGTCTTGAAGCGCTTGAGAGTGATAATGCTGGCCCTGAGGTCGTAGATCTTAACGATGATGATGAATATGGATCTGCAGATGAGGAAGACCATGGTCAGTTCCTTTCTCATGTCCTTATTTTCATGTAACACATTTTATTTTGGTTATTTCAGGGAACCTATGAATGTCATATTGATCTTGAAGACATTATTTGTCATCACAATGTGAGAATGATTAGACAATACAATGTCTAGATATATACTGTTAACAACTTTCAGCTGAATCAGTTTATCTTGCAGAATACTTTAACATAAAATGGCAAATGCCTAAGGTGGTATTGCTCCTTCAAGTACTAATATTGCAGAAACAGCCATCATTATCTCTTTTGTTTATTGCAAACAAATTAATGAATGAGGTCTAGCTGATATTTCATATAGCAGTCTTTTGAAAGCAATTTGTTCATATCTATTACTTAAGACAAATTCTAGGTGAGGTAATGTGGTGTGAGCATCTGTAGTCATTTTTTCTTGCCTTTGTAGTGAAGTCCTAAAAAATTATTGCAGATTAGCAACTGTCTTAATTGTCAGAAAAGCTACCATACATAGATATTTTATTGTTTTAAAAGTTTTTAATAAGAAAGTTCGGTGTTACATAAAACTTCAAATGACTACAGCTGCAGTTACTCTTAAAGCTTAAAAATTGGATATAAGTATAACAACATTAGAGTGATAATTTAATTTGGTAAAGAATCACATACCAAAAAATAAGCACCATTTTGACCAAGTATGACAAAAGATCATTTAACTTGATAGATTACAGAATAAAATAAGTTCTATAATAAGCTACAACTCAATGATATAAATATATAGAAGTCCATAGATTTCTTATATGCAAATATTGGATAGCCAATCAACTCTACACTGTTTGAATGGAAAGTGATTCATTTCAAACAGGATTCTGTCTCACAGAAATGCAAAACAATGGAAAAGCACTTGAGATTTAGCAAAGGCAAGCTATTACAGCACAACTTTTTAGCCATAGCGCTAAAACATCTTAGTCTTTCGCATGTGCTGCTATAATATTCCCACCATTTTTTTGGTTTTGGTCAAGGATTTACTTTTTGTGGTCTCATGTAGCCTATAGCAGTCAAGGTTTCACCATTTCGTCAAACAATGCACTCATTTTCCTATTTAGGATAATATCGACAAATTGGAAGGTTGCAGAAGTGTTAGGCTGTTTGGACTGTGGTTGTGTGTGCAATTAGAATGCACCGTTGTCTAGAGAGTTTAAGTTTCCCCAGAAAAAAATGATGATGTATTGATCTAGTGTTAATGTGAAAATCTTCTTTTCTCTTGTCATCTGCCTTTCTACAGTTCTCATGCAGAGGAAGCAGTCAAAGAATATGAAGCGCAAGACGAGGCAAGGGAAGGCATTGGAGAAGAAGGCGGCGAGATCTTTCATGGACGTGTTACAGGAGGTACGCGGAACAGCTCATTATAGCTCATATTCTCAACCAAGATTCATGATCCTATTTCGCAAATTTCTCATCCACCGTGCACCTCGCGTCAGTAGGATGACCAAGATCAAGAGATCTCTTACTCCTGAACTGTGTTCGCCAGGCAAACCTGGAGTCGCTGCCTCCCCATGTCCCAACGTACTCCAGGGCCGCCGTTGGTCCCCCGAGCACCTCGTCCCGGCGCCATTACTGCTCGGTCTGCGGCAGCACGGCGAACTACACGTGCGTCAGGTGCGGGACGAGGTTCTGCTCGTGCCGCTGCCAGGTCATTCACAACGATACCCGCTGCCTGAAATTCGTGGCCTGATCGATCTGCTTGCATCTCCATATGCATGTGTACTCGTGTAGCTGTAGCTATGTTCAGTGAAATACTGCTTCTGCTTGTGATGGCTGACTACAAATCTACAGTCTTTGCTGGTCAAAGATGGAGATGCTTGCTGTACATATATCGTGTAGGAGGAATGGGAAACGGGCTTGTCTGAAGATTGTTGCAGGTGAAGTTATTCTGCTGGAGAATGGCAAACCGCTCAGGCTTGTTTGAATGGGCCCTAATCCTGGTCCATCCATGTATTTGGATATTGATTAATCCTGGATTATCCATGTGGATTGGGTTAGGATAGGATGAGGCCCATACAAACAAGGTGAGAGGAAAAGGGTGGACAATCCAACAAACTCTAAATAATGGGAGCCTTTTTACCGTCCAGCGGTACTGGTACCGAGCGGTACCAAATTCTACTAGCCGTTGGCCGCCCGGTAGGCAAAAATGTAACTTCGCTATGGGAACCCTAGATTGAATCGGGCCGTGCCGTCCCGCCCCTACCCGCCGTGCTTCCTGCCCCCGCCGCCGCCGTCTTCTTCCGTGCCTCTCACCCCCGCCGACGTGCTTCCTCACCCCCGCCGCCGACGTGCTTTCGCCCTGTCGACGCTGTGCTTCCTCACTCCCGCCGTCGCCGCGTCTTCCTCCTCCGGCGCCGCGAGTTCGATCTGGGTCGCTGACGCCTGGATCGACGCCATCAACGCCGCCGCCGCCTGGACGTCAACTCCGCCATTGCCGGGATCGACCGTCGCCGCCTCCTGGACCCTCGACGCCGCCGCCGCCGCCGCCGGGAACGACAACGACTTGACGCTGCCACCGTCGCCGGGAACGACGACTTCGACGCTGCCACCACCGGGAACGATGACTTGAACGCCGGTTAGATTTCTCTCCTGACGCTCATCTTTTCTGTCCCGATCCTACCCATCCTGATTCAACGGTTAGATTTGTTTTGGTACCCAGTACCGCCCGGTACAACCTGCTGGACGGTAGCAATGCTCAAATAATGGTAGGGGTCTCTACAGGACATTATTTTTGTGTTAAATATGGATGTAACAGTTAACCAATCACCACATACTAGTTAACTAGGATATGTGTGTCTATGGAAGGAGCTCATGTCAATTCACTTGCAACGCGACCAGGGCGATGAACTCGCCTGGGTTGACCGGACAATGCTCAGAAGCAATCAGCACAAACTTTTAACCATTAGTCTGGGAGCCTTGAGAAATATATAAGCTATTTGTCCGGATTCCCATTTAGGGCTATTTTGAAACAAAGGAAGAGTGAAGGGATTTTGAAGTATTCAAATCCATCAGAAATTTTTCCTGCATGGTCTTTTAGAACATAGGAATGACTCTTCCAAAATCCTTCGAAATCACTATGCAATTGCTTATTTTATAGGAATTTTGGAGGCAAATTAACATGAGGGTATACTTCATGTTTTCTCTTGACTCAAAATTTCCTTGCTTTTCCTAAGGTGCTACTATTTTTTTTCTTTTTGCAAAATCCTAAGGATTTATATTTCTTGTACGATTCGTTGTGGCATGATATCTTTATTCTTGTGATTCATCCGCCCCTGTGTTTTCGGAATCCTGCGTTTGAAAGGAACACTTAATTAAATTTTAAAATACGAGAGCAAATTGTTGTACAATAACATGACATGTTATGTTGATTTAGTTCTTTCTTTTTCTTCTTTTATGGCTACAATCCCTACACATAGAACCCGAACGTGATTTCATTGTTAAATGAATTGTCAATTGTCAAAATAGACATGGACAACACAGGCTCACTAGACGCTACAAGATGCTGATCCTAACTAGTACTACATGTACCTTATGTAGTCAAGGACGGAGAAAAATGTACCTTATGTTAAGGACAGAAAACAATGATACATGTCATTAGGGGCAGTCGCAAGCCTCGGCCTATCTAGAATATGGCCCGAGGTCTAGAACCAAAAGTCTATTAAACCATTCATTTTTCTTTATCATGCAATTCAAATTTTGGCCTAATTCATAGTAGGCCGACCCAAGACCAAGTTCATTATGCCGACACCAAATCTAAAACTACTCACAAGCAGTATCTTTGGATTTCACAGAATCCATTGATAAACCGACAAAAAATTAATGAAATTTGCAATCCTTGTAAAAAAATTAAAATTCAGTTTGATTTTTTAACTTGACAAAAAAACGATTGGTTTGTGTTTTTTTTTTACTCGGTCCAAAAAATCCGTGAAATCCAGACTAGTTTCCACTGGTGTTGTAAACCCTGCATCACAATCAGGTTGGGTTCCTTGCTTGCTTGCTACCCACATTAAACAAAACTTGAAAAGAGATGTTTGATTGCAATGCAGTAAAAACATAGGATTGTAAGCAGTAAAAACATAGGATTGTAAGAGACAAATGATTAAAAACATCAGCTATGACCTTTTTATTGTCTTCCGCCAAAACCATCGTAGAATTATCCATTCCATAGAAATTTTAAAGGAAACGATAATATTTAATCCTTTATTTTTTTTAAAGAAAGCTTTCATACGAATGTTTCCATATATATAATTAGAATCCTCCAATTTTCCTACCTTAATCCTCTAATTTAAAAGAACCAAGAAATGGGACAACATCCTTGATTATTCTCATTACTTAGGGAAATTTTTAAAAGAGATGAACATGAGAGTTCCCTAATATGTCTAAACTCTAAAAAACGCTATTGTTACTTCATAAAATTAAGGACGAAACGCATGCTGGATATCGGTAGAAACGGTCTCTTCATATAAGTTCCTAATATAACGTTACTCCATAAAATTAAGGACCAAACGCATACCTAAATACCGGTAGAAACAACCTCTTCATATATAGTCCCTAATATAACATTACTCCATAAAAATAAGGACGTAACGCATAACTAGATACCGGTAGAAACTGTCTCTTCATATATAGTCCCTAATAGGATGTTACTCCATAAAAATAAGGATGAAATGCATACTTGGATACCGATAGAAACAATTGCTTTATATATATAGTCGCTAATATAACATTAATCCATAAAAATAAGGACGTAACGCATACGTAGATACCGGTAGAAACTGTCTTTTCATATATAGTCCATAATATAATGTTACTCCATAAAAATAAGGATGAAACGCATACCTAGATACCGGTAGAAACTGTCTCTTCATATATAGTCCCTAATATAATGTTACTCCATAAAAATAAGGATGAAACGCATACCTAGATACCGATAGAAATAATTGCTTCATATATAGTCCCTAATAGTTAGCAACTAATACAAGCCACGATAAAAGGGATACAACGGATGCAAATCCTCTACTTTAGTGCACCTGCAGTAGGTGTCACTGATATGTGGGTCTCACCTGCTCCGGGCCCACATGTCAGTGATACCTACTGCATGTCGTACAACAAAGGATTCCTCTCGAGTATAACGGACCCATAACCATTTTATTTTATTTTTACTTGCTTCTATGTATGGCAACTTTTCTACATTGCAATCAATTAATTTAGCTCTACAATGAAGTTTTTTTAAAAAAATAATTAGTTTAATTGGTTAGATCCATTGCAAATTGATACATCTATCTCACAAGAAATACCACTATATGTGTCGACGTTTATTAATTGGATCAGTATAATATCACCATCTACTACACATAATGAGGGACAAATCTTTCACCATTATAACATGAGAAATGGAACAAAACTTGCCCTCTATCAGCACAACACTTCGAAGGAGAGAAAGACGCGGCGGCGGTGCATCACCAAAACAGAGAGACCGAAACCGCAGGAGCATCCGGTTCCAGAGAGACTTCACCCAAAAAACCTGCAACAAAACCAACCAACCAAACCAAACCAAAAGCCCAAAGCCGGAGGCGCCGCGCAACGCAACCCCTCAAACGTTAAAGATAAAAAAGACTCAGACTTCGGTTTGGCGACGCAACGCAACGCAGCGCAGCCGTTTCCCCTTCCCCCTTCCCCTCCTCCGGCTTATCTCCTCGCGAGCCACGAGGCGCCTACAGGTGGGCCCACGCCCCGGGGTCGCTGTCAAGCGGGGCCCACCTCCCCTCCCCGCTCTAATCGTCTCTCTCGGCCGATGAGGTAAGCCGCCTCGCCGCGGCGATCGATCCCATTTCAGATTGCGCCTTTAAGAAGGAGGAGGATGGACAGTTGCTAACCTCACCTCACCTCGCTTTCGATTTCTCCGGTCTTCTCTTCTCTTCCGTTCCATCCACTTTCTTCTTCTGCTGGAGCGCGCAAAGGAGCTTGCTTTGCTTCCGCCGTCGCCGTGGTTGCCGCGCCAAGGTGAGAGAGCTCAGGGGGCCAAGCTCCGGGGGACGAGGGGTTCTTGCTCGGTTTGGTTGATTCTTGGAACGATTTGGAGGGGCTATGAGGGGATTTTGACTTTTTGAGGCACAAAGGTGCCGATTTTTTTTTTTTTTTGTTGGGGGGATATTGTTCTTACTGTGGCGATTCCGTGGCTGCTGCTACAAGCCTACAATAATCGAGCGCCTAATCTTGCGCGATGAAGGCTTTCTTCTTGATGCTGCTCCTGCTACGAATTTGGCTAGTGTTGTTGTGTCTACTGTGGAGGATAGAGCTCATCCCAACTAACTTTTGATTGTGCTGCATTCGTTGTATGCTCGTGTCATGTCTGCAAGTCATTTCATAGCTTATGATTCTCTTAATCACTTCTCAGCTTATTTCTCGACAGAAATCTTGTTAGGTCGTTAGATTCTAGAACGCCGAAGAACGAATATTTCGGTTGTTTTCCTTTACTGGCAAACCATTTTCCCTCAAATATATTTTCTGTACTTGGGAGCTGTCTGTAACAAGACAGACATGCCTTTCCTTTCAGAATTTTATTATATCGGTGTTCCTGTTCGAACCTACTGCTTGCGTGCTAGTGTTTTTTTTTACACTGATTTAATCAAGAGTTTGATTATCCTGTAGATGCGATTGATCGTTTGCTTGCCCAAGTTTTGCTTTTCCTGCTAAATGCTGAGGGCGACGTCTCTGCTTCAATCGGTTTCAGACGGTCTAAAAACGTGGCTCTGCTGCTTCGCGGCGTTCTGCTGATCACACAATTAAACAACTACTCGAAAGCACCTGTTTATTTTTAGACAATGACATTTGCTAAATCGTCAGCGTTACTAACTGCTCAAAAGTAGTACTACTTGCATGTTGTATGTGTCGATATCTCATTCTTGGGAGGTCGGCACTGTCAGCAATCAGCAGTACATTTTTGTTTAATGGCAACATTCTCCCATAGCTGGTTTTAAGGCTATATTTATTGTCCTTGACTCCTTATGCATTGCTGAATTTTCAGGGAACTGCTTGCTTTTTTACTGATAATCTGATGCTTCCTCTATCTCTATGCAGATTGTGTGACTGCATATTTTCCTTGGTCAACTTTGTTTCATAACCGGATAGATGGGTTCTGAAGGACCTTCTGGTGTTACCGTTCACGTTACTGGATTCAAGAAGTTCCATGGAGTCGCTGAGAATCCGACGGAGAAGATTGTGCGCAATCTTGAGTCATTTATGGAAAAGAGAGGGTTGCCTAAAGGTTTAACACTTGGAAGTTGCACTGTTCTTGAGACTGCTGGGCAGGGTGGGCTTGGTCCGTTGTATGAAGTGTTTGAATCAGCCATCGTAGACAAAGAGTATGGGTTGAATGATCAGGGGCAAGTGATTCTGGTCAGTTCTCATCTTTACAGATTTACTCAATTGTACATTATTAGAAAGTTCATGATGTTATCCTGAGAAGTCCACAGTAATGACTTGACAAGTTTCATTTGCCCTTAAATGTAATTGGATGCTATAGTGAAACTTATTTTGCAGCCAAATTTACTGTTTGATAAGAAAATATGAAACGCTTTTATATTCTAGTTTTAAAGGTCCGTCAAGGTTCTATTTGTCTAACATTTGTGTGTTGGAAAGAATTGTTTCTCTTTACCTTTTATTTTTTGATTGAAACCAATTACTTTTATGGATTTTTTTTCAGCTCCATTTTGGAGTCAACAGTGGCACAACAAGGTTTGCCCTTGAGAATCAAGCTATTAATGAAGCTACCTTCCGTTGCCCTGATGAGCTGGGATGGAAACCACAGGTTACCTTAATTGTCCTTTTTACCTTTATGGTTTCATGTGCATACATAAAAAGCCCTTCCATTCTTATCTGTTCCTTTTCCCTTTTTCAACTTTGCAGAGGGCCCCTATTGTGTCATCTGATGGAAGCATCTCAAATTTAAGAAAGGTAGAATTTTGCTGTTGTTTCCTGAAAGTATTTCATCATTGAGTTAATGTACCCGTCCTGAAATATAACTTCAATCTACCTTCAAATACTCCCTCAACCCATAATATAAGTCTGTTTTGGCTTTTATTAACTTAACATTTGACTGATTTTGTGTCATGATATATTACTAAAAAAATAAAATTATATAGCATGAAAATATTCTGCAAGAAAAATCCCATTTCAATTAGTCAATTTATATACTTTAAGCATGTATTAATGATCAACATTTTTACATGCACATGGATCCTAGATGAACTTTTATAGTGGGATAGAGCAGTGCGCCAGTGCCTCTGTTGTTAGGTTACGCCTTGCCATGCCACAACATTTGCATTCGAGGATTTTCAATTACTGTGTCATCGTAGGTTAGGTTTGGTTCATAGTTCATCGTTGCCATGCCAAATTGTTTTAGGTGTTTATTTTCAAACAAATTTGGTGGTCGGTTAAAATCTTTTTAACTTGAACTGAAGAGTTCAGTGGCAAAGTCTATTGCACACAAAGTATGTGGAAAGAATTGCTAATTGTGGGTGGCTTCTGTAAGTATGTGACATGTATTAACAGCACCTCATCAGTCCACGCTATGCTGTGATGGTCACAATTGTTTCTTGTCTAAACTCCTTTTGTTTCGTACTATTTTTTTGGGTAGTCTTTACCATCTTAAGTCCTTAACCACAACTTGTCCTTATTTTTGTATGATCAAGCAGACCACTGTGCCTGTGAATGAAGTGAACAAGTCCCTACAACAGATGGGCTTCGATGTGGCGCCTTCGGATGACGCTGGTCGATTCGTATGCAACTATGTCTATTACCAATCTCTTAGGTTCGCAGAACAGCGCGGTATCAAGTCTTTGTTCGTCCATTTCCCCCTCTTCACGACGATTAGTGAGGAAGTTCAGATGAACTTCGTCGCAACCCTCCTCGAAGTTCTTGCTTCCCAGAACTATGCACAGTAACCTGATGGGGGGCAGGGTCTACTTCCTAAGGTTTCTTCTTCCAATTTTATTAGGAAGTTGCCAAGTGACAAAACCTCTCTAGTGCTCTGTTTGCTGTCCGACTGTAGGCCGTCGTCGCCTTTTGCTGTGAAGATGAAGTGGAGTGAATAAGATTGTAAAATCATTCATGACATTGCCTGTGCTCCAAATTGTGTATAAAAAAAGGCTGGTTAGAGCTGTTCTTGTGGTGATGTGGTCCGCTTGTCCAAATACTCATTGCTGCTTTATTTGGTGGTGGATGTTGCACTTAGAACATGGATAATACTAATCTGGATCACTGAATACAGCTGCTACCTTAGTTGGCTCTTTCCACTTGTGAAATGAAATTCTTTTGCTTATGTTTAAATGCATGTCAGTTCTAGAATCACAAGGAACAGGAATAATTCTCAATATCACTACATACAGCTGCTAGGAGTTGGCTCTTTACAGAAATGAATTTCTTTTAACATGAAAAATTTGCTGCATGTCAGTTCTGTAAGTTGTGATTCTTGTCAACACTCTCCTGTACCTTCTTTTGTTAAGTAGGAGTAGTTTGCACTAAAGTTCTTCCGACAATTTCCTGTAAAGTGGAGTATGTCTTAAGCCGACCGAGTACACGGGATTTCATCTGAATTAACGAATAACTCCTAAACTTTGATAAAAGAACGTCTAGCATATCAACGAATAACTCCTAAACTTTGATAAAAGAACGTCTAGCATATCTTTCATATTAGAGAAATTTTCACAAGATCCAGGTTTTACAATTTATTTTAAGGAATCCTGGATTTTGAGAATTTTTTTTTCACAAAACTCTACATTAGAGGCTGAAAATACACATTGATATATCTACTCTATTTCCTTCCCGCTTCTACCATTCATGATGGAAAAAGATGAAAAATACAAACCTTAGTGGCAGCATCAGTGCATCACACAAACGAATTACATGAAGCCAAACTTAATATAATTTGTAACCCGATGTTTTGTTGAGAAAGTGACAAATGTGTGTTATGTATAAGTATAATAGCCAAACGAAAGATTTATGTATGAATTTAGGGTTGTTATGAAACATTTTTGCCTTAATACCTGAGGTTTCTTGAAACAGCTTGCAAACACATGAGGAGGTTTTAGGTTACGGATGCCTTAAACCTGTAGTTTTGTGAAATTTACTCCAAAAATATATTCCAATGTTATTACATGATAAAGTGTCATATTACACAATTACATAATAGGAGAGGACATATATAATAATCAACACAAAATACACTACACAAAAGAATGAACGAATAAATACAAAAACAAAACGTAGCAATGAGAAAATTTGATGGAACACACGTTGAATTCAATATATAGATGATTAGTTGACGACCCTGCAGTGCCTCCTGATCTCGCCGGGGTAGCCGGTCTTGACACCGACGGATGCCATCTTGACGAACGCCTTGGCGAACTTGTCCTCCCACCACCCCGGGATGTTGGCGTTGTCCGACACCATCTTCGCCGTCGCCGGCGACGTCAGCAGCGCCGCGTCCGACGCGAAGAGCACCTTGTGCGCCACCACGTTCTTGTAGTACTGGTTGTCGAACGCGTTGGGCGTGACGGCGTCCTGGTTCACCGTCGGGTCGTTGCTGGAGGTCGGGTTGGCCGGGCACCTCTGCTTGAGGAAGTTGGCGAAGCCGCCGTTGATGTCGGAGGGCGCGGCGACGCGGTCCGAGACGAAGGAGGAGCAGTGGGAGCGGCCGACGGTGTGGGCGCCGGAGAGCACCACCATGTCCTCGGCGTCGAGGCCCTTGGCGGCGAACGCGCCGATGAGCTGGTTCACGTTGAAGTTGGGCGGCGGCAGGTTGTTGAGGGCGTCGGAGTCGAGGGAGCGGCGGCCATCGAGGCGTCCACCTGGGACGTTGATCTTGACCCTGAATCTGCTGAGGAAGTAGGCGGCGTCGCGGGCGGCGAAGGCGACGATGTCGGCGCACGAGACCACGCCGGGGCAGACCTTCTCGACGGCGTCCTTGGCGGCGTCGATCACCTCGAAGCCGCGGAGGCTGGGCATGTTGGGCGGGCTGAGCTTCTCCGGCTTCGGGTTCGCCGGAGTTGGGTCCAGGAGCACCGAGCCATCACATCCCTATCAACAAACACATACATGCATATGATGATCTGTCACGCTCACATTGATCTCATCTCACTGCCGCCATGGATTGCAAATTTGTGATTCAGAAATGCAATGCGACATACCTCGACGAAGCAGTCGTGGAAGACGAGGCGGATGAGTCCGGCGCCGATGCCGGCGTCCTTGTAGACGAACTTCTTCACCTCGTCCCTCACGATGGCCTCCACGCGGGGGCACGACTGCTTGTAGTAGCCCAGCTGCAGGCCGTGGCACGCCGACGCGAGCGCCAGCGCGCACGCCACCGCCATGGCGAGCTTCATGGCCGATGCTGCCATTGTCTTCTCTGCTGCTTCCTTGCTGGAAGAGAAGAGATGATCGATGGACTGCCTGCTTCTGCTTCTGCTGTCTGCTGATCGTATACAGAGATGGCTATTTATAGATTGAGATTATGTTGATGCATGGGATGATCCATGGTGGATTCGAACAACTAACGATCATGGAGAAGGAGCAACTAATCAGGGGCTCAGAAATTAATCTAGCTGTCATGGAAGATGGAACATGGTCGACGACGCAATTATGTGTGTCCTAGCATTTGACTTTGCTCAGTTCTTATCTCTCCTCTGCAGAAGCTTCCATGATTTCAGTCGTTGGTAACTACCTCCTGACCAATCAGTTCAGCTGCTGTGCTTGCTGACCATCTGCCATCTCTATTGGATTCGTAAAGTGATCAACTTAGCTTCAGTCTGCTCATGCTGAAACAAACAAAAACTGAACCATGCTCCCCGGTTTTGATTACTGAAGAAAAATGTCGACCGCTGCAAACGAAAATTGTTTTTTTTTTAATAATGAAAATTGATTACATCTACTGCCTCTGCCCCGTGGGCACACAGCCAAAAAAAAGTTGTATAGGACCAAATTTTACTGAGTAAACCACACGGTACTAATCTATAAGAAAACCATGTGTGTGACACATCAGTGTTTGACGGCTGCCAAATTGCTAATAACCAAACCCGGTAACGGCTATCGCCAGCCAACATTCGCCTCATATTCTGATTTTCTGACTTCACTCTGTTCCTTTAATTAACTATATTTATTATTTATTTGTTATGGGACAATGGAAAACTATTGTCTCTACAGGCAGCTGCATTGCTGTTTCCTCCTAGGTATGGTCCAATTGGGATTATTAGTACCAAGTTGGGATTAACATATATTTCTTTTACATAATGGATTAACATATATGTATGATCAATAAGTCGTGAAAGGCTGTAAGTGCTAGAAACACTGTATTTAGCTGGCAAAGACTCCAACGATAACATTACTGGCTGGGATTCTTGGGCTTGGTGATGCTGTTTTGCTTCTTGTTGCGCCGTCGCGCAAATGGTTTTAGCATCTTAATCCAGGCGGTTGCCTAATCAACTACTTTGGCACGTTGCCATGTTCCTCTAGAGCAATGCGATCTTTCAATTGACGGGTTCTTTGCAGTGAAATATACTTCTGCGATAATTAAAAGAAGAGTCCCGCTCCGGTGCTTTCTACTTGGAGTAGAAAGTAATCTGAGCCGTTGATCATATTTAATTGTAGGGTTATGATTTATTTCTACTCCCACCAAAATTAGTGGTAGTAGAAATGTGGAAGGGTATATTCGTCCAGGGATAATAATTCGCGTAAGGTATTATTGTAATTTATCAGTATCTAACTCATCTTCGGCGACGCGCATCACCGCCGTCTTCCAACACTGCGACATTGTCACGCGCCTTCCCTCCGCGGCCAGCAGAACACCATCACCACCCAATCCCGCACCACCGGCTTCTCGTTCCAGGACTGCAACATCTACGCCGACGACGACCTCCTCCGCGGCGCCCCCGCCGGCAGCAGCATGGAGACCTACCTCGGCCGGCCGTGGCAGCCGATCCCGAATAGCCCGCCGTTCTCCGACACTGTAAAACTGATGGCTGATTCCTCTGACACTGTGGCAAGAACTTGCCATGCAGCTCAAGAACATCCTCTCAACCTCTTCAGAGGCATCTCTGCTAATCAAGCACATGACTTGCTCCATCACCGACGCATCGCACGTCAACATGATCCTGCCATCGTCGCCGGCAAAGCCAAACTCCTCTTGAGACATGACGAGGAGCTCGCCGAGGACCATCGTGCCAAGGTACACCAATGGCACCTCAAACCGCGCCCCGTCGGCGGTGTACTCCGCGCTGTGGCCCTTGCCGGCGAGAGACGACGATGCCGTGCTGCAGCAATCGCCGGTGGTGCCTGCCGTGGCCGTCCACTGAACCTGATGCGATGCGAACCGAACAAAACATCCCATGCTAAAATTACTCCTAAACTATATTAGGAGATTACTTACCTGCCCTTTAAAATAAACGGTTGAGATTAATTCTACTTGTAGTAGAATACTGCAAGTAAAGAGTACCGGAGCGTCACCCTTAAAAGAAAAGGATATTTTCTACATTTCATTTTTAGACATATTTTCTAAGTTCCAGTCACCTAAAATTGCACATCGCTGATTCTAAAATTATAGTGCCATATATGCAATGTGTATTTTTTTAGTTATTAAAACTACAGTTTTGTTGTTATAAATTTATCATCATTCAACTCCATATGAAAGAGTTACGATTTTTTAAACACAAAAGTATTGCTCGTATTTCCAAGGACGGTTCTATTATGTGTTTTCTTAATAGAAGCGTCCGTAAAACCCATCCTATTTTCACAGGCGGTTTTATTGATCGCTAGTGAAAATTAATTTTCATAGGTTGTTTTAAACTATATAAGGCCCTCTCAACATTATCATAATTTCTTATATTTCACTTGTAAAATAAAAGGAGAAGCATCCACAAAATCGTTGTTCTATAGTGTATCCAAGAGAATTCAAGAGATTAGAAAAGTGACACCCACCTAAAATCTAAACACTCCTAAAACATAAAATATGTTGGCAATTTTAATGAATCTTTTAGTGTGGTATCATTTGGTTGATAATATACACCAGCCAACGAAAATCAATTTTTATAGATGGCTCTTTAAAAATTAGAAGGTCCTTTGAGAAAATCATTTTTCACATGCAGAGCTCTAAAACGAGCCGTCTGTAGTCGATGTGTGGTTATTTTGGTGAGTATTGAATCTGTGCCTCAAGTAGGGAACAGCAAGAGAGAGCTCGGGGGAGGGGGGAGGGGGTAGGACAGGATAAAGGAGAGGAGTGTAAGTACTATACTTATATTAATTTATTGCTCGTGGTCAGGTGGGCCAGCCCTGTATTTTAAGAGGTGCATGCCCCACGCAGTTTGCATCCAAAAACAACAATTTTGAGATTGTTGGTCTAAGATGTATGTCTACTAAAATCGATCTATTTTCACATGTGATCTTCCTTATAAACTGCATGTAAAAAAAAGCAGTTTTGGATCACACACACTACTACAAAAGTAGACAGTCGCGAATGCAACGGTACTAAGTAGATAATTCTTGCCATGTATACTAGAATATAGCAATTAGAAAAAAAATTGAAGGGAAAACAGCACGAGATTATGCCTTTTCATTGAATATAGCAGAAAATTTCATTGAATATAGCAGAAAAAAAATACAACCCTAGGGGTAGAAAAGGGAAAAGATATACAGCTGTACACTATACAAAGTTACAAAGTGCGGTAGGAGCTCTCGCAATCGCTTGGCCATAGAATTTGTGTTAAGATTCATGCTGTACACAGAAAAGGGAAAAGATACAAAGCTATACACTATACAAGTTACAAAGTGTGGTAGGAGCTCTCGCAATCGCTTGGCCGTAGAATTTGTGTCAAGATTCGTGCTGTACAGGTGGGAAAATGAAAAACAGAACCGAGCAAGCATGCAACGCTGGAGAGTAGTTCCCTAAAAAGAATAAATATACAATAAATATTGATTAGTAGTTACAGCTCCAAAAGATAAACTTACACTATCATTTAATTGCAGAAATTACAGTGTAACTTTATATCATTATAGTGTAACTATTATGAAATTACAGTGTAACTATACTGTAATTATATATACTGTAGTTAATATGACTACAATCTAACTGCATCTGACTCTTTAACTAGGTGTATTAGTAATATTTATTTAATCATCTTGGGTTTTCTGGACAATATAAATGAAGGGATGTGTTGGATTTTTTTTTTCGAGAGGTTCTTCCGTGCTTGGAATTGATTAGCACCGTTGATCGCCGCTAATCCAATGCATCAGGATAAAAGGTAGGAGTACTATGGAAAAGGTACGTAAAAGGTGGACCAGGTATAGAAGGTGGAATGTTAAAATAGTAATTGACTTTCATGGTTTAGTTGTACAATTAAGGGCAAATACATACAAACAGCTTTTACCTAACCGTTCACGTCCGTTTCCTGATCCTTCGATCTCTGGTTGAGTTTAGTAGAGGCTGCAACTGATTAATCACCCGATTAATCGGATGAGATTAGCATGCACCGGCATGGTGCTTAATTAGTTTCTCAACGTGGCTGATCTGCTTAATTAAATGCTCAATAATTAGCCACGAAATATCTTCTTTGATCATATGCTAGCAACTTAGAAATTAAGCGCATCAATTTCGCAAGGAATCAATTACTCTAAACTTTTCAATTCCATTTAACAGCTTCACAACAATGAATCAATGCTTCAGCGTTCTGTAATCATCAACAATGGCCAGAGTCCAGCAGCAGCAGCAGCAGCAACATTACGCAACATTCAACAACAATCAGATCAACCGCCGTACGCCCTATGCACCGGCACTTAGCATCGGCACAGGATGCCGCTGGCCAGCGGATGGGTACAGGGGTTGAGGAATTACTAATCTACCCTAGTTAACAATATTTCTTATTCCTAAATTATCCTTTCAGAATCAACGGTTGGTATTAATTGGCTTAGGAGGTACCCCAGATACCTCCCAAGCACTGTAAAACCCCTCTTTTTTTTCTTCACTAAGCAATCGGCCCATGGGGATGTACAACGATTAACTAGTAAAGTCGTTCACTCGACAACGTGCTGTCCGGATAGATGTTGAAAAAATCTGAGTGACATGGATGAAAAAAAAATTATTCGAATGTTTGCTAGACACTCCCTTCTGCAAAACCCCGGATTTTATTATCCGAGTTACAGAAAGCTACGAGTATTTTAAGTCACACAACCATATGTATATTACGATCGCAGTTTCACCAAACCCCACCCTATACAGATCTTAGCTATGCTGAGAGACCGCTTGCTGGCCTACGCAGCTTGGATGACAAGCTAAGGCTGTGTGTTTAGTTCACACTAAAGTTTAGAAGTTTGGTTGAAATTGGTACGATGTGATAGAAAAATTGTGTGTGTATAAAAGGTTTGATGCGATAGAAAGTTAGAAGTTTGGAAAAAAAAACTTTGGAACTAAACAGGGCCTAATTAGGCCACGTCATATTGCAAAGTGGTCCAACATGCATGTTAGCATAAACTAAAATCTGTACAGAGTGAGATTTTGCGTAGTTACGCTACATATCCACCTGTCGGATCTGTGGCACACGTCAAATTTTCCATGGTTTTCTTAACTCGAATGATTTTTATGAAATCTAATCTTTATTATTATTTTTTCCCAGCAAATCTTTTTATATTTTGCCGGATTACGGTTCAAGTGAGAAAAAAGCACCCCTGCTGTATCCGGCCCGTTTCCAAAAGAGACTGCAAAATGTGACAAGTACTCCATATCTTTGCATTGATTGAATCCTTGATTCAATGTTGTCCTGGCGTGCATGTGCTTAGCCTCAGCTTGTCCACGTGGTGGTTTGGTGAATACGATGAAGATTTCGACCTACTGTGGGTATTCATGTCTAAATTTAACTGTTCGTCTTATTAAAAAATTTAAAAATAAATTACGTATAAAATAATATTTTTATTTTATTATCTAATAGAGAAAAATGCTAATCACAGAAAAATTTTAAATAATATAAGCGGTCAAACGTTGAACATGGAAAACCATAACTACACTTTAAATAAGATGGACGGATGAATTAACAAGGTAATAACCAAACGTGAAGGACTAAATTCTCTTTAAAAAAATAGCTTGTGGAGGACACGTTCCCTAGGTACATGCAGAATTATTTTAAGCAGGGATTAGCTAACGATCTATCTCCTGATTTACAAGACCACATGCGAAGGAGGGGTAGGCAGGCGACTGCCCTTCGTACGGCCCAAGAAATGAATGATCGAATCCCAGCTTGGAATGAATGTTGGTTGCAATGCCAGGTATAAACTAGAATAGAGCACACAAGCTTCGACGACCTGCTCTCTCGTCTTTTCCTCTTTTTTTAGATAGTGAAATCTGCCCTTATCTTAATCGTACTCGGCATTAGCTAATAATTAATCCCTATCTGACCATAATAAATGAAACATTCCAGAAACTGGGGTCGTCGTAGATCTAATTTAGCGGTTTTGGACCAAACAAATGTTAACTCAAACGGGGAACTAGTTAAATTGGTTTCAATTTTTTTATTTTTGAAACTAAATTTTATTAGTCATTTTATTTTTATGACTTTTCCCGAGAAATAAGCCTTTTAGCAATTCAGCTCACTGCCTGCAGACTGGTCTGTTTGAAACAACTTCACATCCAAGATTCTTTTGGACTGGTTTGTTTGAAACAAATTCACATCCAAGATTCTTTTAAACTGAGTATTCTTAACTCTAAAAATTCCTAGAGATCTGGACATGTGATTGCATAGTTGATAGTTAGATGAATCAGTTTGCTTATATTTTAGAGAAAAATATAGAATTCTAATTACACTACTACGAAAACGGTTTTCCCGTGCGGTCCAAAAGGATTTTCGCATGCGGGTAGGCGAACCGCACCCACCTAGGTGTATGCAAAAATCGTTATTTTTGACGTGAAAATTATATTTTCGTGTGCGGGTGCTTTATGTGGCCCGCACGGAAAAACAAAAATCCAAAAAAAAAATGAAAACCCTAAATCTGGCGGCGGCGGCGCTCCTGGCCACCTCCTCCTCCTCGTCCTCATCGGTGGGGCTGGCTGCCGCCGCAGCTCGTCGTCTTCGTAGCCGTCGCCACCGCCGCTCGTCTCGTTGCCGCCGTCACGCGGGGGAGGGCGGGAGAGGGGTGCCGCCGCTAGATCCAGGCGGGGGAGGGCGGGAGACGGGCGCCGCCGCCGGATCCGGGCAGCGGAGAGGTCGCGGGGACAGCCGCCGTCCGCCTCCGCTCCGGCCACCTCCTCCTTGTCGGCGGGGGCGGCGCGGATTCGCGCGGGGCCAACAGCGCCACTCCCGGCCACCTCGTCGGCGGTGGTGGGGGCGATTAGGGCCCCGCTCCTCCCGTCGGGCACCGTCACTGAGCCATCGCGCCCGCCTGCCACCGCATGAGAGGAGAGGAGAGAGAGGTGGGGTGATGGGGTGAGGAAAAAGGATGAGGGTAAGGATAAGGATAAGAGGTGAGAGAGTTGGAGGGGATGGATGGAATTTTTTGAAATGTTGAGAGGGAAAAGGGAGGGAGGGTATTTACGCATGCGGTAGTCTTAACATGCCCGCATGCGAAATCGATTTTCGTGTGCGATCCTATTAAGGGTCCGCACGGAAAAATGGGAGGACAATTTTTTCCAGACGGGTCAGTTATGGACCGTCTGAAATTTAACGAGGGGCTCGTCCACAAAAATGAATTCTGTACTAGTGCTACTATAAGGTTTTGTTCTCAACTCGAGGCTCCCAACCTTCGCTTCTTCGTTTCTCGCATGCACACTTTTCGAACTAGTAAACAATGTGGTTTAAAAACAATTCTATTAGAAAGTTGTTGTAAAAAATCATATTAATCTATTTTTAAAGTTTTTTTTAAGCTAATACTTAATTAATCATGTGCTAAAAAATAACCCCGTTTTACTTGCATAGGGAACCTCTCCTCCCGAATATTGACTGAGAGGTGGCAAAAGAAAACTATTGATCATATGGATATTTTGACTTTATGAATCCAACATTGAGCAATGCTACAGCTCCATTCTAAAAAAAAATTAAAGAGTATATGACTATTTTGACTCAATTTATAATCAAATCAAATAATGAGCAATGCTACACAGCTCAATTCTAAGAAAACAACAAGCAAGTGGACTTCCCTGCAACAAATCATGCGATGGCACTTTCTCTGGAAGAGGCAAAGGAAAATCAGTACAGTTCACAAAGAGAGAATAGGCTCCATCCATGCAGAATATCAAATCAAGAAGCCGCGCGCGCGCAGCTAGCTAGCTAGTTCGTTAACTGTGGGCACAGCCATGTTCATGCCAGCTAAGATTTCTCATCACCAATGATTGATCGATTTCTCTCCATACGCCGTGTGCCAATCTAACGAATCGCAGTAGCAACATCGAATCCGCCATCGTTCCTTAGCTACGCCATATAATTAAATCGATCTCTCCATCTATAAATATCCATTCGATTTAGCGTGTCAACTTCATCCATCTCACGCCAACAATCACATCATCATCTCAGAGCAAAAGCAGCAGGAGCTGAAACGAGCAATGGCAGCATCGGGCATGAAGCTCGCCGTGGCGGTGGCGTGCGCGCTGGCGCTCGCGTCGGCGTGCCACGGCCTGCAGCTGGGCTACTACAAGCAGTCGTGCCCCCGCGTGGAGGCCATCGTGAGGGACGAGGTGAAGAAGTTCGTCTACAAGGACGCCGGCATCGGCGCCGGACTCATCCGCCTCGTCTTCCACGACTGCTTCGTCGAGGTATGTCGCATTGCATTTCTGAATCACAAATTTGCAATCCATGGCGGCAGTGAGATGAGATCAATGTGAGCGTGACAGATCATCATATGCATGTATGTGTTTGTTGATAGGGATGTGATGGCTCGGTGCTCCTGGACCCAACTCCGGCGAACCCGAAGCCGGAGAAGCTCAGCCCGCCCAACATGCCCAGCCTCCGCGGCTTCGAGGTGATCGACGCCGCCAAGGACGCCGTCGAGAAGGTCTGCCCCGGCGTGGTCTCGTGCGCCGACATCGTCGCCTTCGCCGCCCGCGACGCCGCCTACTTCCTCAGCAGATTCAGGGTCAAGATCAACGTCCCAGGTGGACGCCTCGATGGCCGCCGCTCCCTCGACTCCGACGCCCTCAACAACCTGCCGCCGCCCAACTTCAACGTGAACCAGCTCATCGGCGCGTTCGCCGCCAAGGGCCTCGACGCCGAGGACATGGTGGTGCTCTCCGGCGCCCACACCGTCGGCCGCTCCCACTGCTCCTCCTTCGTCTCGGACCGCGTCGCCGCGCCCTCCGACATCAACGGCGGCTTCGCCAACTTCCTCAAGCAGAGGTGCCCGGCCAACCCGACCTCCAGCAACGACCCGACGGTGAACCAGGACGCCGTCACGCCCAACGCGTTCGACAACCAGTACTACAAGAACGTGGTGGCGCACAAGGTGCTCTTCGCGTCGGACGCGGCGCTGCTGACGTCGCCGGCGACGGCGAAGATGGTGTCGGACAACGCCAACATCCCGGGGTGGTGGGAGGACAAGTTCGCCAAGGCGTTCGTCAAGATGGCATCCGTCGGTGTCAAGACCGGCTACCCCGGCGAGATCAGGAGGCACTGCAGGGTCGTCAACTAATCATCATCGGGTCAATCCGACTAATGCAAACCCATCGATCTATACGTTCATTCGTTTGTTTTCCAGGACTTTGTTCTTCTGATCGATTCGACATGACGTACTACATTTCTTGGTTCTTTTGGCCGTTGGTACGGCTTGCATTATCCCTCTAAAACCACCATGACAATGAACTGTACTTGAATAAATTCATCTCTCATAATAATTAATACAAGCCTCATCTCTTTTTTATTGGTAAACCTAGTGTTAGATTTGTGTGTGTTTGCAATGCCTTGAGTAATTGGAATACTAGTCGGAGTCGGACATTTGAATTTGGCGCGCAGAGTGGCGTTCTTTTTTTGGGTGAAGAATGAAACGAAGGAAGACTCCGAGTCGGATCATGTAACCATCACCATAAGTAGCAGCGTGCGTGCGCTCCGAATTCTGTCATTTCCACCCATCGATCGATCAGCAACCAGCAACGGAGAAGAAGATCGACGTCATCATCGTCGCGATGGCGTTGCAAGGCATGGAGCAAGAAGCAGCAGGGCAACCTCCCGCCTCGGCCGCTTTCCCGTCTTCCGCGGAGGCGGCGGCGGCGGCGGCGAGCCCGACGAGCGGCGGGAAGCGCATCGTCCTCCGCATCAGGATCCCGCCGGCGTGGATGCCCGAGGAGGACGCGTGCCTGGCGCGCCTCGCCGCGGAGAACGGCTTCCGCCACTGGCGCCGCGTCGCCGAGGGCATGGCGGCGGCGCGCTCGGGGCGCCGCCCCCGCCGCTCGCCCGGGCAGTGCCGCGACAGGTGGCGCGACCACCTCGCCCGCGACGTGTACCACCGCCCCTTCACCGCCGACGACGACGCCGAGCTCGCCCGCCTCCTCCTCAAGCGCGACGGCGACGGCGAGCGGTCGTGGAAGGACATCAGCAGGGCGGCCTACTGCCGCACGTCGCGCGGCATGAGGCGGCGGTGGGGGGAGCTCCGCGACAGCGACGCGTTCCTCAGGAAGCTGTGGTGTCCTCCTCCGCCGCCGATGCAGCCGTCCTGCTGAACAAAGGGCGGCGCGCCGCCGCACGCCGACATCCTCGCCACCACCGTGCATGGGCAGGGCACTGATTGGCAAGATTTTTCAGTTGCTACGCAGAGTCAGTGTGTTGTAGGAACTTTGTCTCTCTTGTAAATTTTGTTTGAATCTTCTCTTTGTGGGGGATTAGTCTTGTAAATCATTACTACTCCATTGAGAGAAATATCTGCTGGAATCGTTGTTACATCAGTTCATCTTCGTCCTAAAACACAGGCTTACAGGCTAACAGAGACAGTGACTTCCAAACATTTTAGCTGTAACATGTCAGATGATGCACAGGGCTTCTGCTTCAGTGATTTCTGATTTTTTTTGAACAACTCGCACAAGACGGTACGAAAATCTATTGATAGAGCAGGAAAAAATTATAATATTACAACCTGGAGGGTCGTAACCAAGAAAAAAGAAAAAATAAACCACCACCCACACGCTGACAGCGCCAACACACAAGCCCGGGAGAAGACTAGCACCGGACCAGCCGCCGCTAGACCAGCAATCCACCACCCCTCAACCTCTGCCGCCATGTGGAACCACTACACCGGCGCTCCCCGCGGGCCAGCCTTCGTGCGCCAAAGACCACCCACATCCACCGGCAGCTCCTCGCGCAGAGGTCGCCTCCTCCACCGCCGGTCGCGCCTCTCGCGTCAAGCCGGCCTCCTCCACCCGACGCACCTCTCGCGTCAATCCGGCCTCCCTCCATCGGCCACGTCTCTCGCGCCAAGCCAGCCTCCATCTCCACCGCTCGCGCCTCTCGCGTCGAGCCGGCCTCCGCTGCCATCGGCTGCGCCTCTCTGCGCCAAGCCGGCCTCCAACCCCTCCTCCAAACACTACTGCGCCGGCCGGATGCGGAAGTCTGCCACGCCCCTGGCTAGCCGTCTGAGATTGCCATGCCCCCCCTACCGTTGTGACGGTCGCCACCACCACAGCCGCTGCTGCCCTTCCATCCCCGCCGCCATCTCACCATCCTCTCGCCCTTTCTCGCCGTCGTCGAGCTTCGACAGCACACGACGCAGACCACCCACCATGGTAGCCCGAGCCACCGTCGCCGCGAACTCGTCGCCACCATCATCGCGACCACCAGACTCCTCCAGCGCTGGATCCGCCACCGGCGTGGCCAGGTTCGCCTCACCGACACCATCCCCTCGCCACCTCCACCGCCACAACCACAGCCACTGCTGCCCTTCCATCCCTGCCGCCATCTCGCCATCCTCCCGCACCTTGTCGCCGTCGTCGAGCTCCGACGACACACGGCACAGACGGCCCGCCGTGGTAGCCCGCGCCGCCGTCGCCGTGAACTCGTCGCCACCACCGTCGCGACCGCCAGACCTCCGGGCGCTAGATCTGCCGCCGGCGCGGCCAGGTTCACCTCACCGACGCCATCCCCTCGCTGCCCTTGCCGTCATCGCCATCCCTGCCACCAGACGCCGCCGCCGGCCACCGTCCCGCCAGCCGCCGTCCAGGCGCAGATCCGGTGGTTTCCTTCGCCGCCGCCAACGCCTCGACGCCGCTGCCACCACCACCAGACATCGCCGCCACACCGCTCAGCCCCGCCGTCGGCTGGTCCACCGCCAGATCCGGCTGGGCGGCACGGATCTGGCCGGTTCCAACGCCCCCGAGCAGGTCCTCCTCCCATGCCCGAGCGCGAGGACGAAGCCCCGCCGCCGTCCCCCTTCCCTCCTCGTCCTCGCAGGTCTTCGTCCGAGCAGGTCCTCCTCCCATGCTGGGCGGCGGCGAGGCAGAGGAGGAGGGAAGGGGGAGACGAGCGCCGGCGAGGTCGTCGCCTCCCGGTCACCCGTGGGGGAGGGGCGACACAAGAAGGCTCGATAAGTTGGAGTTTTTTTCACGCAATGATGCGCGTGGGTGATTTCTGATTGAACACTTGGATTTCATCGATTAATAAGCAGACAATTATTTGAAACTGAACCAACTGATTTAACCTGCCCCATGGTTGGTCCTTTCATCTGTTGCAGAAGAGCCTCTGTTTTTCCCCTGCTTCTGAAACAAAGTGGCTGCAGGGCAGGCTCGATCCTGGAATTGCCTTAAATGGCTAAATTGGTGCGTTTTTTTTTTCCAAGCTCAGTCTGCATCCACCATAGTCCGTACAGTATAGCCCAGCATTGTGAACCAGCCCAGTACATTAGTCATTCTGCTTTTCTATTTGGAATAAGTCTATTTTGCGTCCCTCATATCTTGCTCCAGATTGAATTGCCTCCCTTTAGGGGTGGGCGTTCGGTCTAACCGAAAATTTCGGTCTCGGTTTTTGGTCTTTCGGTCATTTCAGTTTTTGAAAAGTCAGGATCGAATTTCATCCAAAAAAAGTCAGGACCGGTAAATTCGGTCTTGGCTTTTTCGTTCTCGGTCTTGGTCTGACCGAATTTGGATGAGCCGAGGTGGAGGTGCGCTGGCTGGAGACGGAGGCGCCAAGGTGGGGTCGGCTGGAAGCGGCACACGCTGATGCGGCGGTGGTCGGTGGGAGTACGGTGGTGCCGACGCGTCATGGTGGAGGTGGAGGATGGATCCGGTGGCCGGTGCGACCGGCGAGGCTGTGTGGCACGATGGAGGCGGAAGGTGGAGACGGCGCCGGTGAGATGGAGGCGAAGGGCGGAGGCCGGTGGCCGGGGCGGAGGCGGCGGCGCGGCGCAATGGAGACGGAGGTGGAGGCGCCGCGGGATGGATGGGGATGTGGAGGGTGGAGGGCGGAGGGCGGAGGCAGCGGCGCAGCGCGATGGAGGTGGAGGCAGCAGCGTGGCGCGATGGAGGCGGAGGCAGAGGCGGAGGCGGCGCGGGATGGATGGGGATGTGGAGGGCGGCGCGATGAGGATGGATGGGGATGTGGGTTGGAGCGGGTGACCTCTAAGGTTCAGTGGTGTATTGGACTTATTGAGCCTCCTGTACCTATTGGGGCACAATTCGGTTTTCTCAGTTAATTCGGTTAATCGAGCCCAATGACCGAATTACCCGAACAAATTTCGGTCTTTGACAGGCTGAGACCGAATTACTAACTGAATTTCTCGGTCTCGGTCTTTTCGGTTCGGTTCTTTGGTTCAGTCTTATTCTACCCACCCTTACCTCCCTTAACCATAAAACTAGGTATAACATCACCCCTATCTTTAAAAACCAGTGCAAATTGACTCTTCCGGTGGTTTAGGAAGTGGTTTCTACGGATATTACTGGTTGACTCGCTCATTCAACAGGTGGGGCCCATATATCAATGACTTCCTCCTCATTTCATTTTCTTCCTCACCACCCCCTCCCTATCTCTCCTTCTCCATATCTCTCTCGCTAGGCAATGATGGGAGCTCAGCAAGGCCGAGGCCCCAAGCAACAAGACGCCGACGGCAACCACGCCATCCCTCTCCTCCCTTCCTTTTCCCCTCCCTCTGCATGACTAAATCAGCCACTGGCAAGACCTCGTCACCCCGTTAGTTGGCAACGGTGGAACACGTGCGGAGGGTATCCCATGGGAGGAGCAAGGTGGTGCCCGCAGCTGGTGAGGGCATTGGCAGAGCTTCGGGAAGAAGAGAGCTTCGGCCGGGATGTCTCCCATTGCAATGTGGCTAGAAGATCTTCGGTCGGCGTTTGATGGAGTGGTGGTGGTAGCGGGGTGAGTGACAACAACAGCAACATCTTCGTCACTCCTACCGTCCGTGGCAAGGCTTAGCTCTCCCTCTTCTTTCCCTCTTTTTCTTGTCAAGCAATGAGACACGAGATGGATGAGCTCCCATGGGCGGCGGCGATGGAATCATGGTGGTCAGCAGCAGCAGCTGGTGGTGGAGCCCAAGTTCCACCGTAGCGACGGTAGTGCAAGCCGTATGAAACCACCGCCTTCCACGACGCGGAGCGCCGCCTGGGTCCTCAGCCTCAGGTCCGACTCGCCAAGCCGCCCTCCTCAGGTCCGACTGGCCACCGCCACCACCCTCCCTGCCTCTACTACTGCTGGAAGGTGAAAGAGGAGGAAGAGCAAAGAGAGGAAAGAGATAGAGAGAAGGAAGAGGGGTGAGGAAGAAGATTTGATGAGAAGTCGATGATAAGTTGGTTCCTCCCGCTAACTCAGCAAGTCAACATCAGTCAACCTATCACGTCAACAGAAACCACTTCCCAAACTATTAAAGAAGTCGATTTACACCGGTTTTCGAAGATGAGAGGTGTTATAGCTAGTTTTGTGGGTGAGAGAGGTGATTCAATCAGGAGAAAGATATGAGAGAAGGCAAAATAGACTCCCCTACCCAAGAAGGCCTTCCTTTTCCAGAGAAGATGAGAAAGCGGGCTGAGTTCTAGACCCATTTTGAGCTCATACACAATGCCAACAGCCGCAGGCATTTCATTGACCTGATCTTGTACCGTTGTTCTACTGCAATTTGGAGCCACTTGTTCTTTCAAAAAAGAGAAAAAAAATGGAGCTGCTTCTTATGCTCACTGAGAGAAACTCTTCAAAGTCAACTGGATTATAACTTCTATTCACTGATTATTTATATGTGCTTGTCCTTGCATTGTAACATCCAGGCAGATGATATATGTCTTGCCATATTTAAAGTAGACTTGTTATTTTTCTTATGGATTAAAAAATATATTTTTCCACATATTTAGCATTTCGGTACATGGGGTTATCATCTAGTTTTATGTTAATTGTGTCTTGACTCTTGACATGCAAACTACTTTTCTTATCATTCTAAATATATAAAGTGATTCTCATCTGTTTTCCTTCGTTTATGCCATATTGGAACAATGAGTTATTGATTTTGAGACCAAACATCTTAGCGAAGGTTAGGAAGGACGAAATGGGTATCATGTCATTATTCAAAAGTGAAGGGGCCACTACGTGAAAACTAAAGCACCCAATTTTCTATAGCACCCTACTCCCTCCGTTCCTAAAAAGCTATTGTCTCATAAAGTGTCAAAGGCATCTAATTAAGCAAGCGATTAAAAGACTTTCATAATCTTCGTTATGTGGAGAGAAAATGAGAGAGGACGGAGCCCTACTCGTTTGATGGCTACGAATCTAAAATACAGAGTTCGTGAGAGAAAATTTTAAGATAAAAAGACAGGACGAATCGAGAAGGGAGTACTATACGCCACAAGCTTTGGCATTAGCTAATTAATATCGGAACATGAATGTTGCCAAGTCAGAAAGCTAAGCTAGGGAATGTTGGTGACAACCACGACCTGCCGCAAATTGACTTGCAAGAGATCAAATTAACAATGTGTATAATATGCTTCTACTATTAATTATATGCAAGTTGCCACAACTTAGGTTGAGTTTCTTTTGTCTACTTTCTCATCACTTCCCTCCTTTTCCACGCGCATGCTTTTCAAACTACTAAACGATATTTTTTTTAAAAAAATTTTTATACGAAAGTTGCTTTAAAAATCATATTAATCCATTTTCGAATATTAATAAACCATCATGTTTTTCGTGCGGGGATATAGAGTTCCAAACTCTACCTCCCGAATGCGGCCTTATTACTTTTATTTCTCACTACTAGATACTACCAAGTACCAAGAGACAACGTTCTTAGCTTATAGGAATATACTCGCTCCATTTACAAATAGATCGCTTTTGATTTTGAGTTATCTTGCTTAATTTGACCAACTATTTTTAAAATAATCTAACTATTTAGCCTCAAACTATAATTGAAACTAACTTACTAATGCATATTATGTTGAAATCTATTCACTTTCATATGACTTAAAAAGTAGCGCTCAAAGTTTGTCTACCTCTTATCAAAACCAACAATTATAAGTGATGAAAGGGATCGGAGTGAAAAATCTTAGCTACATTGTAACATTATTATTTCCAGTAGTTATTCTTTATCATCCCGTTGCCATTAATTATAATTCAGTATTATTTTATCTATCACATCCACCCCTCACAATCCTCATTGCTGTATGTTGACTTTTTTTTGCCCGGGTCGTCTCTTGTATAATTGATGGTACATTCTCTCTTTACCCTCTATATGCCATCTAGGATCTTATATGATATGGCAATTTGCAAAGTGACAGCCTAGCTATGTATATATTGTTGAACATGCCCTAACATTCAGCTAAGAACAATAAACTGACCTGCTCTGCGTACAGATCGATTAATTGAACCTCATATCAGCCCAGCAACTCATGCAATGACCACCGAAAAAAAAAACAAAAAAAACTCATGCAATGAAACTTTATAACCATTTAGTTAACTAGATGAGAATGTGCATTGTGGGAGGTATGTATATATGTGAAGGGTTAATTGTAGAGTATTCCCGCACAAAGCCTGGTAGAGTATTTTCAGCTAAATATCTCGAGTGAAGTACTCACTTCGTCCAAAATATAAGGGATTTTGAGTGGATATGACATATCCTAATACAATAAATCTAGACAGACTCCCTCTCCAGATTCATTGCGCTAGGAAGTAGGAAGTGTCACATACACCAAAAATCTTTTATATTTAGGGACAGAAGGAGTATTAAAGAATTCATCAGCAGTTTTGTTGATTGTTTTACTGGAGTATTTATGCCCATAAAGAATATTGTAGTATCTAGCTGCACAATCACTGTTCAAAGCAGGACACAATTAAAATGGAGTAGCTGGCTTAATTAGTCTGTTGATTTCTTTTAAACTGTCTTAAAAAAAAGGTTCTACTCCTCCACATATTTATGTAGTGACGGACCTCCAGAAGAAAAAGAAAATAAAACAGTAGGGGAGAGCAATATCTAGCTAGGTACACTTTACTCCAAAGCATATATACTCTGCTCAATGCTTTACCCAGTTTGTAGTTGGATTATGGCTTCCATGTTCATAAACACAGCTATTATCTCCCATATAATAATTATACTCCATCATTCATTGATGAGTTCAATTAAGTAACTATGAATGCCCCAAGACTTAGTCCGGATAATGCATATAACCATCATGCACATGCATCACACCTATAAATACCCATCATTACTACATACTAACACACCATCACCCTCATCTTAGCGAGCTAGCTCTTTAATTAGCAGATTAAGCAGCAGCAGCAAGAACTGATTACCAAGAGCTGCGCGCTAATGGCTGCACACACAATTAAGCTCGCCGTCGCGGTGACTTGCACGCTGCTCCTTGCAGCCGCGTGCAGTGGCTTGGAGGTTGGCTACTACAAGAAGTCGTGCCCCCGCGTTGAGACCATCGTGAGGGAGGAGGTGAAGAAGTTCGTCTACAAGAACGCCGGCATCGGCGCCGGCCTCATCCGCTTGCTCTTCCATGACTGCTTCGTCGAGGTACATACATGGCTGAACCTATAGCAAGATATATGGGCAGCTGCATTTATATTTTTTTGAAATTTACGGTTCGAGTACCAGAAATATTTTTGTTCTATAAATGTGAATTGTCATGCCGCCCCTCTGGTACCCGAGTTATTATGAAATGACAATTTTTTTATATTAATGTGATAATTCCCAAAATTTTCTTACGGTTCATTAAAAATACTCGTATCTTTTTGAGTAAAAATAATTTTATGATTGTTGAGGAGGTACTGAAAGATATAATATTTGGTTAATTAATTTGAGATACCTCTGGCCAACTTTTCTATTTTGGAAAACCCCTTGAAAAAAAAAATTTAAGCAGCGGTAGACTTAAGCTTTCGGTAATGTAGGACCAATTGAAATTTAAACAAATTTTATTTAAATTAGTTTTGGTAATTAACTTAGTACCTAAACACTGAAAAGTTACTCCCTCCGTATTTTAATATATGACGCCGTTAACTTTTTGATAGACGTTTGACCTTTCGTCTTATTAAAAAAATTTATGTAATTATAATTTATTTTATTGTGACTTGATTTATCATCAAATGTTCTTTAAGCATGACATAAGTATTTTTATATTTGCATAAAAATTTTGAATAATACGAGTGGTTAAACGTTGTTCGAAAAGTCAACGGTGTCATACATTAAAATACGGAGGGAGTACTAAATTTTGCACTACAAAATGTATTAACAAACCAAAGAAAAATTGTACATATTTGCATATCAGTGAGCTTGACGCGCCACATCTGCATGTATATTTTACAGGGATGTGATGGCTCGGTGCTCCTGGACCCAACTCCGGCGAACCCAGCCCCGGAGAAGCTGAGCCCGCCCAACTTCCCCAGCCTCCGCGGCTTCGAGGTGATCGACGCCGCCAAGGACGCCGTCGAGAAGGCCTGCCCGGGCGTCGTCTCCTGCGCCGACATCGTCGCCTTCGCCGCCCGCGACGCCGCCTACTTCCTCAGCAGGATGAGGGTCAAGATCAACATGCCGGCGGGCCGCTTCGACGGCCGCCACTCCAACTCCTCCGACGCCCTCGACAACCTCCCCCCGCCCTTCTTCAACGTCACCGAGCTCGTCGACATCTTCGCCACCAAGGGCCTCGACGCCGAGGACATGGTGGTGCTCTCCGGCGCCCACACCGTCGGCCGCTCCCACTGCTCCTCCTTCGTCCCCGACCGCCTCGCCGTCGCCTCCGACATCGACGGCGGCTTCGCCGGGCTCCTCAGGAGGAGGTGCCCCGCCAACCCGACCACGGCGCACGACCCCACCGTGAACCAGGATGTCGTCACCCCCAACGCGTTCGACAACCAGTACTACAAGAACGTCATTGCCCACAAGGTGCTCTTCACGTCGGACGCGGCGCTGCTGACCTCGCCGGCGACGGCGAAGATGGTGTCGGACAACGCCAACATCCCCGGGTGGTGGGAGGACAGGTTCAAGAAGGCGTTCGTCAAGATGGCCGCCGTCGACGTCAAAAACGGCTACCAGGGCGAGATCAGGAAGAACTGCAGGGTGGTCAACTAATTAAAATGATGATTCAGAAGTATCAGAATTCAGAACAACTTTAACTTTTTGTTCAATCGGATGCAACCATCCACATTATTGCTTGTTTTGATTTATGGGACTTGGGTTTTATCTTCTAGAAATGGTGTGGTTAGTGGGGATTGATTATGCGGTGGAATAATTTCTTACCGTTTTGTTGTTTCGATTTGTTGATTTATTTTGCTGTGGTTCTACGTGTGGCTTGTACGATCATTTCATGTTTCTGATGAATAAAACTGTGAGCAGTACTACTATATTTTGTTTGTTGATTTTACGTTGTGCATCTATTTCAAAATGTTGATGGTGATGAGTGATGACCGGCGTATCTGCGTATGAATATGATCGCTAGCGTGCAAAGCAATTCAGATTTACTACAAGTTTTCTCAAAAAAAAATAAAAAGAAAAAAAAAATCAGATTTACGAGTGAATTCGCGCGCACTCTGCTCTGACTCCGAGCTGTCCCGGCCTGGGCTGGGCTGTCTGCTCCTTGATCCAGGTTGCTCCCCCGGATGGGCCGTGGACCGTCTCTCTTCTGGGCCACTTCTTCTATCGCGCCCAACCATGGGGTGAAGGCCTGCCCCTTCATCTTTTTTCTATTTTTTTTATTTTTTGCAATTTCATTATTCTGTCCTTCCATAATAATCTCTTTGCGAACTTCAAATTCCGTAAAAATTAATTTCTTCCTGATCTTGGTCCTGCTCCTAAGTTCTAACCAGACAAAGCTAACTCCAGTCACTCTGGACATCAGAAAATCACACATATACCAACACTCCCATCTCAAACGTAGAATATAAGGGTTGGTTTGGTTTGAGGTCTAAATTGATCTTACCAATATTTGATAATTTCAATAGTGTTTAGTGTCTATTTAGTTTGGAGCCAAATTTTAGCATGCCTAAGAAAATAGGCCATTTCAATAGTTAACTTAGACTATTTTGACTTCAATCCAAACATAACTTTGCCTTGCTAAAATTAACCATGTCAAAATTTGACATTGATAAAATTTGTAAGGCCAATTTAGACGACAAACCAAACCAGCCATAAGTGAATTGGCTGTGTTTGAAACTAAGGGTTCGGAACCCATTTCCCTTGACAGCTTCTAAAACTATATATAAGCAAAGCCACGATATAATGGTAAGATTTGATTTTATAATGTGCCTAAAGAAGAGTAACGGTGAACAATCGAGTTGAGGGGTGGTAAAGGGGTAGGGAAGTACAACGGTATTGCAAGGCGATTTGAGAGGCAACAATAGAAATAAAGATGGAGGACATGGTACAGGTGAGTAGAAAGATGGTGGCGGCCGGTCAGGATTTCTAAAAACTATACACATATAGGAATGATTTTTTTTTATAAAATCGTAATTTAGTGGTGTAGCATAATGAGTCTGTCGGAGATACTCGATCATTATAGAGGCAAAACAGGAAAATTGTTAGTCACTTTATGGTATAAAAGTTAGTCGATATAGCGGAACGACGACTAACTTTTCTGATCGCTTCACTCATTGATCACCCAAGATATGACATATGATGACACAGAAATACACGATATTTATTAATGAGGTTCAGCCGAAGCCTACATCTCCGGGGCTCTGGTTATGGGCGCTCCTCCCCAACCAATATAGCTCCTAGCCGCTACGAGTCCATGGCCACGCCGCTATCATCTCCCTGCCTGTCTACGCTACATTGTAGTCGCTATGATTACATTGTGGTGCCTCCCTCTCTATATAAGAGTGTTATCGGGTTACAAAGTCCCGACTCTAACTCTACCCCCTAACACCTATTACAACTTCAAGTCCAATTGTAACCAAATAGGACAAGTATATTTGACACCTATTTTAACAAACTCCACCTTGGCGAATATACGCCACCTAGAAGTTGTAGAATCACCATGCCGATCCACCTATCCTCCAGATTTGGGTTGTCTTCTTTTGCAGCTTCACCGTAAGCCGCCCGACGAGCCTGCACCAAACCCGCCACCTTTAAGAGACTTTGCTATCCCTGTAATTTATTCCTCTGGACTCCAGCTACAATAGTGCTCCACTTTCTCTCATATCATTACAGTCGTCTTGCCAAGCGAAATTGAACTCCTCCTTAGCTGTCACATCACAGACTCCTCGAAGACCATGTTCACCTTCATCTTCCGTCTTTGATTTGACTTGATCTAATCCATGGCCAGATAACCGATGTCATCACCAAATAGATAAATCAAAAACTCGCTAGACATGAAAAGAACCTTTTCTTCCTTGTTGTCTTATGAACCGAGCTAACGAATTCAACATCCTCGCTTTCCCGCATCCGTAGACTGAATATCCGATAATTTGAGAAAATCACTGTTGCTTTGAATCATCCGAAGAAATTACCACCATAGCGCTTGCTCTTACTCTTCAGTGACGCAGATTCCATATATCCCTATCATGCAATCCCGGCAGATCCTGGATATATCCTGTACTGCCAAACAGCCCGTTGACGCCCTTAACGATTTTCACCCGCTGTTGCCCGGGACTTTTCTTCAGTTCTGGACTAACTCCATATATCTCAACTCCTCATCAAGTTCCACATATATCATGTTTTCACCAGATAATTTCATATGCGACCTGACTAGCCTGTTGTCGCTAGTCTACTCGCCCTTCACACCTGTAAACTATCCATCTGTAGAACCTTCTTGTCCTTTTTCTAGATCTGTTAACAAGTTCCAGCAACGAACCACTATCCGTTGAACCCGGTCTAACCGTACAAGCTCCGCAGTCTAACCAGTTCATCGGTCTGACCACCCTACCGGCCCAGTTTAACCGTCATACACACGCCTTGCTGCATTCTCAAACTGAGCCGCACCTTTGTTGCTGTTTGCTACATACATTGATGTACTACCTCCATATTTTAATGTATGACGCCGTTGACTTTTTTTCCAACGTTTGACCATTAGTCTTATTCAAAAAATTTATGTAATTATCATTTATTTTATTATGACTTGATTCATCATCAAATGTTCTTTAAGTATGACATAAATATTTTCATATTTACACAAAAATTTTGAATAAAACGAATGTTCAAACGTTGGTCGAAAAGTTAACGGCTTCGTACATTTACGGAGGGAGTACTTGTTTAATGGCCTCACATGTACTACATGCTGACTGTGCATGCATGTGTCCACTCAACGTACAACCTTCATGCATGCCTACGAACTCAACCACGTGGGCCCATCCAAACCAAGCGGCATGGATCAAGCCTTACTGTCACGAATCGCTTGTTCACCGAGACTTCACTGAAGCTTGAGTCTTGCCGTGCCGATTACCGTTGCCGATTCAACCAGTAACCAGTGCTAGATGAGTCCAATCCATAATGGACACGCCATACTGGCCGAGATCAATTGCCCCGCTCCTAAAACCCGTGTCCGAGTCGAGTCCAACCTGGCCATCTCCCTGCTTCTGCCTTCGTCTCTGCATCTGAACACCAATCGTGCTCCCTGTGGTTATTTTCTTGCTCGTCGTACGTGTGCATATGTGCGTGTATAGCACGTACTCCATACATGCTGTTTCGTGCCCTCGCACGCACCGCAGTCGCAGCCTTCGTATTCACCGTCCTCGACTTCATCGTCTCGGCCTTCCACATCCGCCGTGCCGTGCCACGCTCGTTAGCTTCACCCTTCCGTCACTGGCCTCCCTGTTGCCGCAGATCCGCGATCGCCGCGTGCGTCGGGCGCACTGTCCGTGGCGCTACCCCTCCGATCTCACCGAACGCCTTCGGCCACGCTCGGCCTCGTCTTCCAGTCACGTTCTGCCATCGATCTCATCGCCACGATTGACGATCTCCTATCGATGCACGATCCCCACCTCGTGTTTCCTCTACCACATGTCTTCGTAATCCAATGCTGAAACCTTCTGCTCTGATACCACATGTTATAAAAGTTAGTCGATATAGCGGAACGACGACTAACCTTCCCGATCGCTTCAGTCATTGATCACCCAAGACATGCCAGATGACGACACAGGAACACACGATATTTGTTAACGATGTTCAGCCGAAGCTTACATCCTTGGGGCTCTGATTATGGGCGCTCATCCCCAACCAATATAGCTCCTAGGCGCTTCGAGTCCATGGCCACGCCGCCATCATCTCCCTGCGTGTCTACGTTACATTGTAGTCGCCATGGTTACATTGTGGCGCCTCCCTCTTTATTTAAGAGAGTTACCGGGTTACAGAGTCCGATTCTAACTCTACCCACTAACATCTGTTACAACTCTAGGTCCAACTGTAATCAAATAGGACTAGTATATTCAACACCTATTCTAACACTTTATTTATTATTTTTCATAGCAAGCATATCATTTATTTAATCAATATAAGCTCACTTTGTCCTATAGAAATATGTCTATATATATGCAGTATGATACGGAGTATGATTGATGATATGGGGTATATAGAAAAATGTCTATATATAGCCAACGACTCGAATATTCTAATTTGTGTTTTTTTTAAAAAAATCAAGTTAAAACAATGTACTCCCTCCGTTTCAAAACGTAAGTCATTCTAACATTTTCCAAATTCTTATTGATATTAATAAATCTAGACATATATATCTATCTAGATTCATTAACATCAATATGAACATGAGAAATGCTAAAATGACTTATATTGTGAAATAGAGGAGGTAGATAATTTTACATCATGATACAGTTTAACTTCGGTGCTAGCCACGTAACTACGTGGGCCACCCTACTACTCCCCCTATATTATAAGTTGTTCTGACCTTCTTCTTTTAGTTAAACTTCTTTTAACTAAGTTCATTAAAATTATAGCAACACTTATAACATCATGTTAGTTTCATCACATCTAACATTCAATATGTTTTGATAGTTTCTTTATTTTGTGTTGAAGATATTGTATATTTTTTATAAATTTAGTCAATTATAAAGAAGTTGACTTAGAAAAAAAATCAAAACAACTTATATAATATTAAATTGGAGATAATAGTTATTTAATTATATGTCAACTAGGATTCAATCATGAAACCTCTCTCTCTCTTATATATACTAATTGAGTTGTGCACACTAACTATATCAACCCGAAAGTTTAAGCAGAAGAGCAAAGACGAACAATTTTCACTTATATTCCAATACTTGATAACCTTCAAAACCAAACACAACCACACAATTCATCGATCAAACACGCACAAATAGTTCGCACAAGTATACAATGCATGCCTGTAAACGGAATAGAGAGGCTAATAACAAGCTAGCTAAGCCAGCCTGAAAGCCACATTATTATTGTCTTCATTCATCTCCGATGCTGCAAACTTACATTAATTTATTTTTTTTGCCCCCTGAGAACTCAAATGGTGATGCTGTTGGGGATGCCCTTCATCTCAAGTTCCTCTGAACATTGCTAATTCCTCCACTCCCTTCTGAAACTTGCCGGATTGGCAACAGTGCCTTAGAGTGTGATCGCGGGTGCTCCGAGTCGCCGGCTAACAGCAAAGCTGTAGATTAATTGTCGCCATCACTCCTCTGTAGCCCGATGAACTCTGCATTTCTCAAGCTAAGCTATCTTTGACTTGGGCTCTCTTCTTCCTTAAGGCCCAAGCTGCTGTCGTAGCCTCATCTCCAGCCAATGTTGTTGCAGATCAGAGGGGATAACGAAGCCGCCATTGCTGCTTGCTTCTGTCCAGCATCTTTGTCTCAGATTGAGATCCTTTGCAGTTAAATGTACATTTGTCACTGACATATAGTTCCAATGATTAAGATCGGATCCACATGTTTTGTCACTTGACTTCGACTAGAGAGTATCTCGACCCTTTGCCTCAAAGGCTGACAGCGAGCAGGCCTCCGCCGCGGCAAAACCCACGACCCAGAAGGCCTCCAATGCGACCCAGCTCTGCGTTGCGTGTGAATACTGTACAGCCTGCTACAAAGCACGGCCCATCTACGCTAACTGACGTTTCAGGCCGAAATGAAAGATGGGCCAAATATTCATAGGAGAAATCCGTCAAATTATATAGCCTGCTACGTCTTCAACGCCCATGCAGCAACCATGTTCAAGTATCTGAATCGATCAAAAGTAAATAAAACAAGAACAAGAACACATGATATTGATTGGCCGCCTACATTATCGAAAACATATAATTGTTAGTACCCCACATCAGTTCTTTTCTTATTTAACCCTGACCAACCTTCTAGCTAGTAGCCCGTAGAGGCCGGGTTTTAATTTTTTTTTCTGAAAAAAAGTAATTAGCTGCCTAGTGCATGTTTACGCACATAATTAAGGTTTAAAAACACACGTATTATATTGTTCCAGATAGCATAGTTTGGATCATTCGTACGTTTGTTCTCGAAGGAAGCGATAAGAATGAACGCAACACCAGCTACTTTATATCATCATCATCACATGCGTTGTTAGTGCATATAGTTTACGAGCGCCGGTACACGCCTGATTAGTTAACTTTAACATGTTCAGCTAACTCAAAAGTGACAAATGATTAGGTCAAAGACGACGCAAATACTAGTAGCAGCTTTGTGACGCTTTCTGATAGTACGTTACACCTGCGGATGGCTGCTAATAACAAGTTGCCCAAAAACTTAATTATATTCCAAAGTATATTCTTGTAAGAACGAATTTCACCATTTAATTTTGGGCTAGCAGTATCTACGTACCAAACTAACTTTACAGTGAATCATGCAAATGTTGATCCATTAATTCAATCAGCATAGCCCATGTATTCGCGCAGGTATACATACTACGTACTTGCTCCATTCACTTTTAATCGTCATATTTTAAAATTAAAAACATTCTGATCGTCGCATTCAATTTCTTTTCGGGTGGGATGGAGTGGTCGTTTGTTTCCATGCAGCATTTACTCCTCCACATGCAAAGACTGCTTGTCATTGGTTCACACGAAAACGTACTCTACAGATTGAAAACGTACTCTATAGATCCACATGCAAGGAGTATTTAACAGACTTGTGCATGAAAATTGCTATGGCCAACCAAAGCCTATAGATTCAGCAGCGCAAAGGGCAGGTGGGGCCAGCAGGCACACGCGACATGCGCAGTAATCGAAACGTTAATGGGTTTCTTGGTATCGCTGCACAACCAAAATATGACGACCAAAGTGAATGGAGGGAGTAATTTATTTTGAAAATAATTCTAACAAAATAAATTGAAATTAAAGTAAGGTGTTTTCTATTTCTATTTGAGTGTTCATTGTATCTCTTTTTTCTCAAAACATCTCAATAAACTTTTATTGTTAATAAATGTTCTTTTACCATAACGAATTGCATATACTCCATATGAATCAATTTCGAATTTGTATTCAAATCAAATTATTGTTTTATTCTCAATTGTCTTTTGAAGGATTTTAAATTGTAATTAATCTCGTATCATATTGTATTTGGACTCATCTTTTAATACTTATTTTATTATTCCAAATTTCAAATATTTATAACTTAAACTTTTTATACTTTTATATGGACTCTTGATATTTTTTATTCTACATGGAATCTTGTTACCTTTTTTTATAGTTTTAATGATTTTTTTGAATGTGTATTTTATTTAAATTTCTTGTTTTATTTTTTCTAAATTCAATTACGAAATCCCTTGTAGTTGGTCTGCCTATCACCATCAGCCTCACGGAACATCTCATCGACCTCCTCATCAGTGAGGATCTCCTGATGCATTGGACATGACGTGGCGGGGCTTGGCAGCGGAGATGAAGCTGTTTCCTTGTCCTTGCCGAAGACACGGAACATCTTCTTTTGCCTCTTCTCTCAATCATATTCTTCAACTAATCATCTAGCGTGCTACTAGGCTCAGGAAGTCATGGAAAGTCGATGTTGGCACTTCCGTCGGTGTCCGCCTCGCTAAGGCTGTGTTCTTCTCCCTTCTTCTCAAGTTAGCTCCCTCGTTTTTCGTGCGCACGCTTTTCAAACTACTGAACGGTCATTTTTCTAAAAGTTTTCTATGGAAAATTGCTTTAAAAAACATACTAATTCATTTTTAAAAAATTAACTAATACTTAATTAATCATACGCTAATGTATTGAGTCGTTTCGTTTTACGTGCGTAGGAGATTAGCTCCTAACCCCATCTAACGAACATGGCCTAATAATATCTTGCAGCTCCGCCTCCATCGGGTTCAGGCCCAGAGTATGCATCATGGTTCCAAGCTCATTGGTGGTTATTGAATTTGGACTTTAGACTCACATATTTGAATTCATTCATGTTTTCACAATGCAAATTTTGCTTAAATATTTGTAGTCAGAACGGCTAGATTATCTACATTTTATATAGTAAATATGGACGATATGGATCTTGAATTATGTACTTAATTATAAATAACACAACAAATCAAATAATTTGAGAAACTATCAGATTATTATTTTTATATATTATGTGTTAGCTAGAAAAAAGGGAAACGTTGGCTAGAAAAAAGAAGAGGGGAGTAGGATCCCCAAGGAAAGTAGGAGGGTTCATGGAGTACGTACTATACGTGTATACCCACACACGGTGGGCGTGGGTACCGGATTTTTCTTTTTGAGTGATCTAATGGTTGAAAATAGTGGGTCCACCTCTTTAAAGGAATATTTAGGATTTTTTTTCTAATTTATTAGATAGTCACATGGCGTCTTAGAAGCGTTTTGTAGAATGCTACACTACCAGGGAGAGGGAAGCTACTGTGTGCCAAAAGCTCTCGGTAACACAGCGAAAAAACACGGGAACAGAGCTTCCCGAGAACAGACTCTCGGGAACAGACACTCAGCGGCCTCACACCTTTACCGTGCAATATTTCCCGTGAGACTACGCTTGTACACTCGGTAAGACAAGAAAAATTACCGGGTGAAAGCACTTTCTCGGTAACAATGTATTGACCAGCACAGGACAGGTTGCGGAAACGGAACGGGGGTGTTACCGAGAGGTACGAACTCACGGGAAGGAATAAAATGTTACCGTGTGTTGTAGTCAAACACACGGTACTGTTACATAACTTACCGAGAGCTATTAACACTAGGTAACATTGAATACGTGATTCTAGAAATTTCATAAATTCATTATCGTACAACACTGAAACGCAGCAACAAGCAAACATGAAAAGCAGAGCGCAAGGATACATCACAGGAACATGTCATGTGAACATTAGCTGCAAATTCTCCCAGTATTAATAGGAACATCATGGTACAATAACAAAATATTAATGGATCTACAAACTCTCTGCACATGATGCAATAGAAATATATGATTCTCAATTCTTACAACCTCTCCCAATGAGGCAATATATAGACAAATGCTAGTGGCTGACTAACCAAATGTGTTCATTGACATCACATATCAACTCTTTAGTGTTTTGCCATGATTGTTATATGCCTGAAATTATAAAAAAAAAACATGTTTAGTGCCAAATAAGATTACAACACAACTAGATTATTTAGAGGTCACTATTTGTGGGTAGTTCACAAAATAAATTTTCATTTGGGACTTGGGAGGCAGGTTACAACAATTTTGCAGTGTGATCTCCAACTACGTGAAGTGTGTACCTTAGAAATATTCGTCAAACAAGATATTTCTATGGATGAATCAGAACAGTAGGATTTTGCAGTCATTGTCATCATGTTGAATAGAAGATTCATTGAGAATAATCTTCAAGTCCTTGTCATTGCAAATTTCTTCAGTATTCCTGCTAGTGGCAACCTTCTCAAAATCATTGTCAAGTTCTTGACCAAGGCACTGTTTATTATGAAAATATTGAGTTTCAGAACTAAAGTTATCAAGTAATTAATTGGTTTGCATTACTATTCTAGAGTTTCAGAACTGAAGCTAGCTAGATTTCCTAATATGATATGAGGATATGCATGGTCTACAGCCACCAGTAGGCTAAGTAGTGACATTTGTATCGAGGGACATGATTATGCATTGTCCGCACTCAATCAACAAAGGATTGGAAGTTTGACTAAAATTGGAAGTTTGAAGAAAAAAGTTAGAAGTTTATGTGTGAAGGAAAGTTTTGATGTGATGGAAAAGTTGGAAGTTTGAAGAAAAAGTTGGGAACTAAACTAGGCCAAAGTATATGGATGTGAAATTTAAGATTTCATCTAGAATGTAAGCCTCTGATATGGGTGAAAAATAAACTATTCTTTTTTCTGTAATAATATTTTTTTAGTTGTAAATTATCTCAACTGTGTTCTTTTGATGACAGAGAAATAATAATTGAGTATTAACTAAGAAATAGGATGAGCTAGAATTCAGAAACTTCACTTGTGATAATTGAAGTACATATGTGCACTACAGAACAAGAAATTTCTAACCACAATTTCTAAACTTGGCGACCGGGGAAACACTTAACCAAAGATTAAGCAACAGAAAATAAAAGAGGAAAAGAATTACATCCTTCTTTGCTGTTAAGAAACCAGAGTTGTGCATTCTTTCTCTTTGCTCTGCTCATAGCAACTCCCTGAGCCGGTCGACAAGCCTCGCGACTGCTGCCGCCGCAACATTCCTGTGCTGCTAGTTGTGCCGCTCAGAGCATCTCTCATGTAAATTAAAATTGCAGGCACATAGAGAAATCAGTACAACCTGAAAAATGTTGCGTCCCTCCGGGAGGAAAGGGGATGCACAGCACCAGCTGCAGCCTCCAACTGGATGGGGCGCGTCACGGCGTCGTGGACCTGGATGCAGCATAGCGCCCATTAGGATGTCACCATATTACTAGATCCAAAGAGAAAATGAAGTGTATTTTTCCAAAATCAAGAACTATATTTGCATAAAGATGCAAGAACCACTCAACATACGCATACCACACAGATTGGGAGGAAGCAGTTGCAGCAGGCCTCAATACCCAGCTCGATGATGATTGGGCGCCTTGTTGAACAGCTAGACAATGGCGTATAAATCGCAATGGATGGACGTGGACATGCAGGGCCGTGCTCGCCAGCCGTGTGAAGGGATGAGGATAGGGACGCGCGGTCGCATGGTTGGGATGGCTGCCTGCGACAAGGCCGGCAGAGAGGGGAAATGTGAGGAGGCGATGAGAGGAGAGCGAGGCGGCGGCGGAGGGGGAGACTGGAGAAGAGAAGGGGGAGTAGTTTAGGGGTAGGGTTTTGTGGTTCTATTTGGGCCAACTTTTTACTAGCCCACTCGAAAATTTACTGTGCAGCCAAAAATCGTGGCGCGTCATCCGCCTGCGCCAACGGAAATCGTCGAGCGCCAAAGAAATTTCACGCGCCGTCCACCCCGGCCCCGCCAATAGAAATTTCACGCGTCGTCAACAAAAAAAACACCCCGTGCCAAAAAAAAAACACCGCGCGCCATCCACCTGCGCCAACGGAAATCACCGCCCGCCAAGCAAAAAAAATCCTCGCCAAGCCACGGTAGAAACGGTGGATCCCATGGTTACCAAGCGGTTTGGCATTGCATAGCGTATTTTTATCTTCCCGAGTTTTTTTCGTCGCTAACACACGGTATGTTTGCAATGTTACCGGGTGCAACGTGCTACTCTCGGTAAGTCACCGAGTACTAGCAAAAACTCCCGGTAACAGGGTGAGGCACACGGCAGCTTCACAAGCTCTGGTAGTGCTACGTGATAGCTTGAGAGTATTTGTAGGGAGTTTAATAAACTTTTAGTATATAATAGATAAATGGATAGATAGATGAACTAATATATAAAATATAACCAGCATATGATGAAGCGGGTTAATTCCTTGAGCGCGTGCTCTGATGATGTCTGTCAGACGAAACGTTCTAATTAACGATCCTGACATCTTAACGACCGTGAGAAGATCCATCGCCATCTGCAACCGGTAGACTGAAGTGCACATATCAAATAGAAAAGTAAAGAGAGAAGAAACACGGGACATCTATCTCTTCTAATTGTTAATTAACTCTTTTTCTTAATTAAGAACTACTAGTAGCTGGAATATACGAGTATACGACCTCTTCATGTATGCACCGAACCAGCATAGTCAACGTGCTACCCCATATCTCTGTCAAGGGTCAGTGAACCTGCACTGTCCATATTGGTGCAATGTATATAATTAACAACAGCCTTAACTACTTCAAATTTAGGTGCTGTTCAATCGTTTGGATTTCAGATTTTAGCAAAACTTAATTTGAGGTTGTTCTGTTTGTCACTTAATGCCTTATTTATTTTTCCTGAATTTTCTATTATCGAAGAAGAAGATATTTTGACCGAAAGGTTTGGATGAAATTAAGGCTCTGTTTCTTTCAGCTTGGGATTATTATAATCTAAATTATTGAGCCAGATTACTATAAGTTATATTGTTATAATCTGTAGTAGAATAAGGCCCTCTTTGTTTAGGTTTATAAGCCAACTTATAAGTCGAAAAGTCTAAGTCTAAACAAACAAGCAGCTTTTCCGTTTGGCTTTTTTGAAGCCATAAGCCACTCTAACACTATTAAGCCAAAAGCTAGGTTAGAGAAGCTTTTTTGGCTTATGTGAGGTAGATGTATGACTCAACTACTAAACTTAGGACATTAAATCCACCGGCTTATAAATCATATAAGCCAATAAGCTGACTTAAAAGTCTAGGCCAATAAGCCTAAGCCTAAACAAAGAGGGTCTAAGCGGTTAGTTGTTTCTTTCCTAGATTATTAGAGCCTAGATTATTGGGTTTGCAAGTCTAAAAAGGGAGTGGGGTGGCATGGTGGGTAATTTTTCACCCAATAATCTGAAAAAAGCTCACCTAAATGAGCTTATCAGATTATAATAAGCTGGACTCCAGATTATAATAAGCTACTTCAATAAGTTGTCTGTTTCTTTCAGCTTACTCTCAATAATCTAGATTATAATAATCCCAAGCTGAAAGAAACAGGGCCTAAATAGGCTGGACATGTGTGGCGTGTGAAGAAGAGTACTGATTCACCTAAAAGAGATAACACCAACATGTGACAACATTTTGTGTCTAACAAAAAATCCCAATCGTTCAGCTTCACATTGGAAAACAATAGAACACCAAACTAAAAGGTAAACGATAAAAATAAAAAAAATGAAAATAGCTACTGTTCAAACATGTAGCTATTAACACGCTAAAACTATCGCAGCTAACAGGGAATCGTTGTACACTATGCATAATTTATGTACAACCATGTAAACTGAATCCTTGTTTGATACTTTTGAAGTGGTCAATGCATGCACATATGTGGCTATGGGTCTCCTATAAATACCACATACTTAGACATCGAAGTATCATCAGCCTGATCATCGAGCACTTCTCTCTCTTCCTGTTATTAGCTATAGCAGCTTAATTAGCTTAAGCACAAAAGGTACAGTAAGCCTAAGCTAGCTACACACTAAGCAAGCTTATTAGCCATGGCTTCATCACCAAGTCTGCCATTGGTGACGTGTGCCCTGCTGCTGCTGCTGGCCGTGGCATGCCAGGCTCACCCTTACTGGCCACTGGAGTTGGCGTACTACCGCGACAAGTGCCCCCAGGCCGAGGCCGTCGTCAAGGCCGTCGTCGGGGAGGCCGTCCGCCAGAACCCCGGCAATGGCGCCGCCGTCATCCGCATGCTCTTCCACGACTGCTTTGTCGAGGTGCGTACGTTAGCTTCTTCCTCTTCTCCGGCGAGATCGATTGATCGACTTGAGCTATGTGTACTTAGATGTGCATGGTGTTTTGTTGTTAGGGTTGTGATGCTTCGATCCTCCTGGACCCGACGCCGTTCAACCCGACGCCAGAGAAGCTGAGCGCGCCGAACAACCCGTCCATGCGGGGCTTCGACCTCATCGACGCGATCAAGCACGCCGTGGAGGCGGCGTGCCCGGGCGTCGTCTCGTGCGCCGACATCATCGCCTTCGCGGCGCGCGACGCCACCTACTTCCTCAGCGGCGGGAAGGTCTACTTCGACATGCCGTCGGGCCGCCGCGACGGGACCTTCTCCAACGACTCCGGCCCGATCGACTTCCTCCCGCCGCCGACGTCCAACCTCAGCGACCTCGTCTCCAGCTTCGCCGTCAAGGGCCTCTCCGTGGAGGACATGGTGGTGCTCTCGGGCGCCCACACCGTCGGCCGCTCCCACTGCTCCTCCTTCGTCCCCGACCGCCTCAACGCCTCCGTCTTCTCCGACATCGACGGCGGCTTCGCCTGGTTCCTCAGGTCGCAGTGCCCGCTCGACGCGACGCCCGGCGGCAACGATCCCACGGTGATGCTGGACTTCGTGACGCCCAACACGCTGGACAACCAGTACTACAAGAACGTGCTCGACCACAAGGTGCTCTTCACCTCTGACGCGGCGCTCCTGACGTCGCCGGAGACGGCGAAGATGGTGGTGGACAACGCCGTCATCCCCGGGTGGTGGGAGGACAGGTTCAAGGCGGCCATGGTGAAGTTGGCGAGCATCCAGGTGAAGACCGGGTACCAGGGGCAGATCAGGAAGAACTGCAGGGTCATCAACTACTGATTAATCTACAAGTTTAGCTGCGTGATTCAATTACCTGGTGAAGTACGTGCTCAACGATGACGACGTACACGGTTTGATAGTTTCACACCCTCCTTGATCAAGTCGCAAGCGTACGTGTTGATGATGTTATGATTGGATGTGACTTTTGCTTCACATTTATGTTCTCCCTCTTTTGTTACCATTCCTTAATTCCTCATTTGTGAACCCCAAGGTTTACATGCTATGGATTTCTTTGTTTTGACCTAATTGTGTAATAAGGTCATATGTACTTGGAATAATTGTAAGTTAAGTTTTTTGCAACAAGTGCCCGCTATATATTGATGTTTATCTGAAATTTGAAAAGAGAAAAATCTAGGATGGCTCGAGATACCCATGGATGTAATGATATAGATGTGTGAGTGCATGACTTTCATTTATTCTCTTATTCAAACTAGATGGGTGGCCCGCACAATTGCGCGGCTAGCACCCAAACAAAATCATATATCTTTCAGTATGATTTTACTTAAAATTTATTAAATAGCTATACCCGTATTCCTAATTATGTAGTTTTTAAAAGTCACACTAGCTGCTACCCCTTACTTCTATCATATCCTTCTTTATTTGCTTGCTTGGTCTATCACTATTTCTATTCATTCTTCTTGAAACGTTTCAAAATTGGATCTTATAGTTTTTTGAGTTCATTATCTCGTTGGGTTTCGTTTTTATAATATCTGGAAGTCCCGTCAAACGCTGCCATTATACTCCTCTACGGTCCGTCCACTGTCTTTTCTCTTTTGTCATTGGGATTTTACAAATCGAATATAATTATCGTTTGAGTTCATTTTTCACTTTCTATAAGTCCCGCCAAACCGTCAGCGGCTTTTCCATTGTACTTTATGACTCGTCCGCTGTCTACCTTCTTTATTGTCATTTGTCATTGAGATTTTAAAATCGAACATGATTATCATTGGGTTTTTTTTTTTTACTTTTTAGAAGTTCCGAACCTTTAAAAATTGGACCTTGTAGTTTTTAGAATTTATTATCTTATTGGCTTTTATTTCTTATAATTTTTAGAAGTCACGTCAAACAATGCCACTATACTCCTCTACGACCCATCCGCCGTCTACTCTTTATTGCCATTGGGATTCTAAAAATCAAATATAACTATCATTGGAATTCATTTTTTATTTTCTAGAAGTCCCGCCAACCGTCAGCAGCTCTGCAACTATACTCCTATACACCCCACCCGCTGCTTCTCCTTTTTATTGTCATTGAGATTTTAAAAATCAAATATGATTATCAATAAGGTTTATTTTTTTTACTTTCTAGAAGTCCCGGCAACCGCCTTGCCCGTTTGCTTCACGGCTTGCCTGTCGTCCCTCCTTTTAATCATCATTAGGATTCTATCTGTTGTTTTACTAATAGTTTTTATATGTCGTATCAACCGCCACCACTCTACTCTTTTATAGGCTTGTTATTTAATTTATCTCATCGTGTGTTTTAGATAGTCTTTTTTTTTCAATAGTCTTTATTTTTATCACCAATTTTAGTTGTTTATAAATTGTATTCCTAATTGAAATCTTTTTTCTTTTTCTAATTTCAGAATTTAATTTTTTAAACTTTTATTTAATACCGTATAGTATTCTTTTAATATTTTTATTTTTTATTTTTGAATTTTGGTCGTTTCAAAATTGTATTTCTACTTGAACTCTCTTTTAGTTTTTCTAATTTTTGATATTTTTTATTTTTTTATTCTGAATTTTAATTAATTTCGTATTGGATTGTTATATGGATTCTTCATTCAATATTGCTTATTTTTAATTCCGAATTTCAGTTAATTTTAAATTGTATTCCTACTTGAACTCTTTTTTTTCTTTTTGCTAATTTCGGATTTTATTTTTATTTTTATTCCGAATAGTAACTAATCTCGTATTGGGTTCTTATATGGACTCTTCTCTCAATATTCCTTTTTCTAATTCCGAATTTCAGTTATTTTTAAATTATATTCCTACTAGGACTCTCTCGTTTTATTTTCTAATTTTGGATTTTATTTTATTTTTATTTTGAATTTTGATTAATCTCGTATTGGGTTCTTATATGGACACTTCTTTCAATATTGCTTATTTTTAATTCCGAATTTCAGCTATTTTTAATTGTATTTCTACTTCGACTCTCTTTTTCTTTTTCTCCGATTAATGTGGAAATTTCTAGCCCTCACAGCGAACGTGGCGACTTCTTTCAAAGCTGTTTTAATAATATAATAGATAGATAGATTATTATAACACACAATTCATATAGTTGTATGTTAGGGGAAAGCCGATCATGCATACACACTCTTTTTATGTATATCAACTAAATACTCATAAAAAATAGTAAAATAGATCAATATATCATATATCGCTTCACAAACATGCTTGTTTAAATTTGACCTACACAACAAACAGAAACAAACATAACAAAAAATGATGATAATTAAGAAATTGTGTACTATTTACGGTTGAGATTTGTTATTTTTGTTTCTACTTATATGTGTCGAATTTTAACTTGAATATTTGTAGATAGTGAAATATCATATTTTGATCTATTTTACCATTTTTCAACAAAATTTTGATGGCTTTGCAGTTGGCATCTATGAAATGGGTATATGTCATCATATCCTTTTAAAAGAAAAACAGCTTACTAGAACTACCATATATAGGGTCAATTGGCTGGCTACTTACCGTCAACCCAAGTACTCCCTCTGTATTTTTTACTGTATTTTTTAAATGTGTTACTGTTTACTTTTAAGCATACGACCATTCATCTTATTAATTTACTATGTAAATAAAGATGAATGGTTATTATTTCTTCTATTATTATTTAACTTTTTTGTGATATGTTCATCTAGTAAAGGTACTTTAAGTATGGCATATAGTTTTGTATATTTACATTGAGTAAAAGAATGGTACGGTCAAATATATATATATATATATATTAAAAGTCAATGATATTCTATATTTGAAAACAAAGGGAGTAGTTATTTCATTTTGCGACTATCTTAAAAATTATCGAGAGTTTTTTTGGTTGTAAAACTTTAAAATATAACTATAGTATAACTACATTACAACTCATATATATAACTACAATATAACTAGATGCATATATAATTTATATGTAACTAGAATAAAACATGTATGGCGCGATTGCAGTGCACTCCCTCCACAAACTGAAGGCCGCGAGGTCAAATCCCAACAATTGTGCTTACCAATTTATTTTTTCTCATCCTTGCTAGCACGAATCTTAGAGCAAATATGACGGTCTAAAAGTCGAAAGTTTCCCTAAAAATCCGTCGAAAGTAATCTAGCAATTCCGTTTCATTTTCACTTCCTTGAGGAAATATCTATACCGCTTGAAGGAAAGCAAGTTTAATTTGTTAGCACTAATTAAAGCAGTAATACCTTAAGCCTCTTCAAGAACTAAAGAACACTTCAAATTATTTTTTAGCACAGTATTATTGTAGCCATAGGGAGTACGTACAAGCATATCTAACAAACTTACGGTGTCGGTGAAATTAAGTTTGACGCTGTAAACCCAAAAACTCCACTAAGCTTTACTAATTTGTTGATTACCTTATATAAACAAATGCTCGAGCACTATAAAAAATTGATTTTTCATGGCATCACCCTATTATTTTTATTGATGGACTAATGAAATAAATGCTTGTAAAAATGTATTGGCGGATTCTGGGTCACAAGCCGTCAGCGAAAAACTCACTTAGGAGGTCCCACTAAAAAAAATAGCTCTATTTTTTTGGGCGAACCTCATGAGAGCCCAACGAAAATTGGTTTTTATTGGCAGTATCTAAGAGCACCACTCGCGAAATCTTTTCTGCGGTATTCAAAAGTCCCACCGCCAACCAAACCCTCGCTCCCTTGGCTCCCTCGATCACCTCATCTACCTCCTTCCATGCCCCTCTGCCTCTCTCACTCCCTTCATCTGACACTTCCTCCATCGTCACCGAGATGCGTTGCACTACTGTCGCGAACCGCTACCGCATCAGCCAACGAGGAGGCCAAGGCCGCTAGATTTGGTGACCCCGACCTCCTCGCTGGTGAATCCAGTTGGCCCGAGCGGATGACGCCCGAGAGGATGACAAGGAGTTACATGACGACACAGGGAAGGTTACTGTTGGTGTGATTCATGACCGCCAGATCTAGCGGCGGCAATAACAAGGGTTGCTTTTCGACGACACCAGCTGTCCTCAGCGATGGCTCTGCGACCCCGACTCTTGGTTGTGATGGTAACTAGGTTTGTGGCTCTGAGATGGTGGTGGCGATGACAACCAACGCTCGGTGATGGCATCTACGACGTCGATCTTGAGCAAACGTCCATATCTAGGCGGTGGTTGACAAGGGACGACGACAACACGAGCTCCTCCTTGTTAGGATTCGTGGCCTCATCAATGGTGTTGTGGGCCAGCGGCTCGATCGTCATGGATAGGGTGAACCCCAAGGAGACCGAGATGCAGCATGGCGATGACTTCTCCCTCTTGATCTACACGTGGAAGTCATAATGACAGTGGCATTGTTCCGCTTGGTAACATTATTCAACATTGTTCTTGTGCAATTTGAGCCTCGAGGGATCAAATTGATCTTGGATTACAGTAGTAGCAAAATGCCAAGTGAAGTCCCTGCGGCAACGCATCTCCGGGTACCGCCGCGGGTTGCACATGACGTACTAAAAGTGTGACGGTGCGATTTGATGTCAAGACACCTTTCCACGTTACCAACAAAACAACTACTCAAAGCGGATAGCAATAGGAAATAATTTTAAATTAGTTAACATACTCTATGTATTAATGGATGTAATGGGAGAGGTTAATGCTGCCAAGTGGCAGCTAGCTTGTTTCGTTGGTTGAGTTGGAGGTATTTGGCTACCGGGCACGAATAGCTAGTTTGATAACAAAAGAATTGCTCTAGCATTACTAGTTTGAGCCTTTAATTTGATGCATCCCTCTAATGAAAAGTCGTTTTCAAGATTTCTGTTGCTGCTTAATTAATTAGATATATAGTTGCTTATACTTTTGTCCTGTGGCCAGTCCTAACGGTGCTTACATTTTCGTCTAAAGTTGTTCATATTACTATATTTTGTGCACCGTCGTCCTGTCGTCCATGATGGTGGCATGTGCCAATTTGCCAAACTGCAGCTAGTGAGAGCCGTGTTTCTTTTTTGCATTGTGAACTGTTAGTTTGAGTCTTCTATCCTTGTTGCAGAACATGAGCCAATTGTATCATATCCTTATCTTCCCACTATATATATAGGTGTTTATAATGTAGTTGTACTACTACGCGATTGGAAAGAAGCATTGTAGATATTCTAGTCCCATCATATTGTGGGCACCCTTACTCCTTCCTGAGCCACTGATGTAGCTTTTTGTTTTTTCCTTTGGCACTCTATGTGTATTTCTCAATCTTATCCTTGAAATCTCCCTTATACTTCTACAATGACATTTGATAGATTTTATTATGAAAAAAAATACCTTTCCCTTCCCGTCGTTAACATACGGTGTTGGAAGTCCTAAACTTAAAAACTATGTATTAATTAGTGGTGAGGTTTTCTCCTATCTTAGGATAGTTGTATTTGTATACCTCCTCATACAGAAGATACCTCTAAATAAAGGGAGTTACCAAAACTAATCTAATCCGATTAGAATAATATTGAAAACTCATCTTTTATATATGATCTTAACTTTCCCCTTTTTGTGGGGGAGTAGGTATATCCCTTCTGGGGCAGATATAAACACCTCCTAACTTAACTAACACTGTGAGGTATGTATAGCTATATACTCCCTCCATTTCAAAATGTTTGACATCGTTGACTTTTTAGTACGTATTTGATCATTCATCTTATTCAAAAAATTTAAGTAATTATTTATTCTTTTCATATCATTTGATTCACAAATTTTTTATGTACACATATAGTTTTACATATTTCACAAATTTTTTTAATAAGACGAACGGTCAAATATGTGCTAAAAAGCCAACGGTGTCAAATATTTTGAAACGAAGGGAGTATCTTAAGTACTAAAAAATCTCTCTATTGCCAATTGTGAATTTATCTTCTAATGATGTCAAGCGGTTTAGTTTAATTTTCCACCTTTCAAATGTAGGAATTATATATAGTTTTCTAAGAATAGGAGGAAACCTCACAAATGATAGGATGGGTGATTTTATTTGACTAGAGTACAATGAGCTTTTAGGTGATATATCTCTATCTGTATATATACCAATTTTTATCCAGCATTTGTCAATTATGCATTTAACGTGGCAAGGGTAACTATATTTATGGCGTCATATTTTTCACAAAAAATAGTGGGCATGTATTTATATTGTAAGTTCCTAAATTACATATGTAATTTTAGCGTATTTACAATGTAAGTCCAAAATTTACATATGTAAGTCTCAAAATTACATATGTAAGTCCCAAATTTACATATGTAATCAGTATGTAATTATAGTGTAAGTACAATATAATTAGTATGAATAATTTATCCACCAGTGATATAGTTTAATCTCTAAGTGAAAGCAAATACTATAACAAATCTTGAAGATAATCGACTGCAAAATATTAGCAAAACATGGATGGTCGTATGAGATGTGACTATAAAACTAACAAATTTGTGGCGACACAAATATAGCAATTCTGAATTAAAATGCAGGCTTGAACGAAGCTTCCGCCATGCACAGATTCTCGATATGCTGCCAAAAAAATGTTGACTTACATATAAAAATAAAGTAGCAACACCATTGTACTCCCTCCTTTATACTCCCTCCGTTTCGTTTTATTTGATACCGTTGACTTTTTAGCACATGTTTGACCACTCGTCTTATTAAAAAAATTTAAATAATTATTAATTCTTTTCCTATCATTTGATTCATTGTTAAATATACTTTTATGCATACGTATAGTTTTACATATTTCACAAAAGTTTTTGAATAAAGCGAACAGTCAAATATGTGCTAAAAAGTCAACGGTGTCAAATAAAACGAAACGGAGGGAGTATATATATGATGTTAAAAAAAAGAGGGAGTATATATTGGTGGACTGGATGATGAAGCTATTTCAATCAATCTAATACAATGAACTTTTTAGTTTGATATGCGCACCAGCTAGTTGGTAGATTTTTCCTTTTTTTAGCAGTTGCTTGAACAAGAGCTAGTGCTGTTATTAATCAGTAATAAAACCTGCTGTATTTGTTAATTACTAAGAGCTAGTCAAGGTTTTCACTCCTTCTACATATTCTGAAAAGAATTTGTTAATTTCTGCCCACTTGCCGAGAGAACTTTTCATCACGTAACCCTGACCTATCATAATTAATCCAGCTGCAACTAGGGATGAAAACGGATCGGAAACGGACGGAAACTAGTTTTATCATACTCGTTTTCATATTTTTTTTGGAATCAGAATCGGAATCGAAAACTCGGATACGGAAATGAAATCGAATATTATCGAATACAGATACGGAGCGAATACGAGACGGAACAAATGCGGTAGCGAATATTTACCGGCATATAAAAAACCCCTCAAATTGAGTTTCTTGATAAATGAAGAGATATCGCTTATTATTTTAGTTCAACATCTCTAACATTTATATCGTCAATTTTGTAGACGGTCCCACAACTGTATGTGAAAATCGATTTTCATGGCTGTTCCTCTAAGAGATCCATATGCAAATATGATTATCATTTTCTATTCCCAAGACCGTTTATTAGATGTATAACTTACTTACCAGTGTATAAATTGGAGATGTTATTTATTTTACTTCACGTCTTCGAAACTTGTAATATTTGTATTATACTTTAAATACTTTTAAATACAAATGTTATAAACTACAAAGTGGTAGATCCCATTGTGCTCTACAATTTTGATATGGAACACATCTCCATCAGATGTCGTTTGAATTGTAGATCTGAGATTTTGTAAAAATTAATATGGTATATTATAATGAATATTTAGACCCTTAAATGACCTCAAATAATAAAATAGTCAATAATAAAGTTATAGATCTCATCGAGCTCTACAATGTTGATATAAAGTTTGTCTTCATCTGATTCCATATGAAAAAGTTATACATATATACGTATATACATGTTCTTTCTAAAATTTGCTCAATGTGTACGGATATCCGGAAAAAAATCCGGATAGTTTCCGACCGTTTTCCGATTCCGACGGATAGTACTCTTAATGTATTCGTTTTCGTTTCCGAGAAAAAACATCCGAATTCGTTTCCGAATCTGAAAATTTCCGGATAATTCCGACCGAAACTATCTGAATCCGAAAAATGGTCCGGACGGACGGAACCTATCCGAACCAGGTTCATCCCTAGCTGCAACGCATAATCAACTGCTTAAGAGACATTGTCTGACACTAGCTAGTACCTGCCGTGCATAAGTATACGCGCATATGCTTTATTTCAATAATGCTTGCTGAGTACTCCCTCCGTTTTTTCTTCGGGGACTATACTTTTTATATGGCGTTATTAAATTTGGTATTTGTCCATTTGATATACAACGATGTTGATATTTAGATATGATAGTTTGTTATTTGTCTTATTCAAATAAAGGATTAAGTCCGATTTACCCCTCAACTAACGTGATACAAGGATTTACCCCTTGAACTGTAATATCAAACATTTGATGCTCCTAAAATAATTGATTAAGTTTGTGAATTATTTTTATTTACTGAAGTAAGTATATAATTAATTATATATTAGTGAAAGATAAATTCACTACTTCAATTGTCAACCCGTTGTGCGATGATTTTGTCAACCCCATGCAATTATATCATAGAGGATTTAACTAGAATATTATGTGTTAGCTTGTCCTTGATTGCTATCTATCTTATATTCGAAGGAAGTTATCGATCTTTTTGTTTGACCTCGTCGTTCAATAAATATATTGGTTTTTAATAGAGATGTTAATTTGATCCGTTGTGCAAAATGCATGGATGTGCAACTAGCTAGAGGTAAAAAAAATATCAGTGAAAAGGAGGAGGAAGAAGAACTACGGTGACCCATCCGGTTATTGCTCTGTACAAGCTAGCTACTTTTTATAACCATACTCTATACAATCTTGTGTATGGAGCTAGCTAAATACTAGATAATTTAAGGCCATTTGTAGGTTGATTGATCCGCCACGCAAGCTTTGCTACCTAACCATTTCAATGAAATAGTAATAATTAAACTCACATCTTAACTGCAGAGCACAAAAGGTGTTTGGGAGAGACTTAGTTTGACTTGCATTCCCTGACTAGCTAGCTAGCTCGCTCGCTCTGGAAAGCATGCTTATGTCCATCACTACGCTTTTTGTCCAGTTAATTGCCCGTTATAAGCTCGGATTAGAGGAACGATTCCGAATAGCACGTGGTTTAGCGAGCCAACCAACGTCGCGGGTCAAACCGCAGAGTTGTACACACTTGTGCTGCAACAAACAAACGTACGCGCATATTGCGCGGTCTCCTGCCACCACCTTACCCTTTGCCAACATGCATCCGCTCCAAGATTAAAAAAGCTTGCGATCCAGAAGCTATCTATCAACCGAACGCTCCCCTGATCTCATCTTACCTGGAGGCTGGAGCTCATCTTCACCTATAAATACTCGTGCACATCAGCATCACTTCATCACCTCAACCATCGCAATCCATCAAGCAAATCTCACTAGCTAGCTAGCTATCTCAGCTCACTCTCTCAGTAGCCACTGATCAGAAGAAGAGCAAGAGAAGCCAATTAAGCTAGCTAGCTAAGCTGGTTAATTGCCATGGGTAGTGGTAATAAGCTCGCTGCCACCGTGGTCGTCGTCACCTTCGCGGTGCTCATGGCGGCGGTGACGACGACGTGCCAAGCAGCTTACGGGCCACCCAACCCTGCTTCGTGCGGGCTCAAGGTCGGTTACTACTACGCCAAGTGCCCGCATGCCGAGGAAATCGTCAAGAACGTCGTCGGCGCCGCCATCCTCCACAACCCCGGCGTCGGCGCTGGCCTCATCCGCATGCTCTTCCATGACTGCTTCGTTGAGGTACATTCCTATATATATATATATATATATATATATATATATATATATATATATATATATATGCATGTGTACTATACTTGTTTTATTTTATATTATAATTTATAGAAAAATTCGACAATTTGTAAAGCACGAAAGTACTAACCATCGAATATATTTTAATAATGTATTTGTTTTATATTAAAAATAGTACTACATTTTTCTATAAATTTGATAAACTTTTAAGAATATTTAATTTATAAAATCAAAACGAATTATAATAGTATGAAACGGGCGGAGTGGTATACAATTAAGGCTTCGACATTTCGAACTGAAATTTTCGAAATTTCGGTCATTTCGTACCCTCTGATATGATATTATTTTGCATGAAATTTTTATTTATTTTTATTTTTTCTTGAATTCTGATAATATTTGTTTAAATTTGACTACATTTTGTTTCGAATTTTGGACCGAAAACGGGATTGAACCCACATATAATTACGAGTTTCTCAGCTTTGTGGCCGTGGATGCATGACACGTTTACACCGCCAATGCCGAAAATGTGCAGGGATGTGATGCGTCCGTGCTGCTCGACCCGACGCCGGCGAACCCGCAGCCGGAGAAGCTCAGCCCGCCCAACATGCCCAGCCTCCGCGGTTACGAGGTGATCGACGCCGCCAAGGCGGCCGTCGAGGCGGCCTGCCCGGGCGTCGTCTCCTGCGCCGACATCGTCGCCTTCGCCGCGCGCGACGCCTCCTTCTTCCTCAGCAACAGCAGGGTCGCGTTCCAGATGCCCGCGGGGCGCCTCGACGGGCGCTACTCCAACGCGTCGCGCGCCCTCGACTTCCTCCCGCCGCCCAAGTTCAACCTCGGCCAGCTCGTCGCCAACTTCGCCACCAAGGGGCTCGGCATGGAGGACATGGTGGTGCTCTCCGGCGCCCACACCGTCGGCGACTCCCACTGCTCGTCCTTCGTCCCCGACCGCCTCGCCGTCCCCTCCGACATGGAGCCCCCGCTCGCCGCCATGCTGAGGACGCAGTGCCCGGCGAAGCCGAGCTCAGGCAACGACCCCACGGTGGTGCAGGACGTCGTGACGCCCAACAAGCTGGACAACCAGTACTACAAGAACGTGCTCGCGCACAGGGTGCTCTTCACCTCCGACGCGTCGCTCCTGGCGTCGCCGGCGACGGCGAAGATGGTGGTGGACAATGCCAACATCCCCGGGTGGTGGGAGGATAGGTTCACGAAGGCCATGGTGAAGATGGCCAGCATCGAGGTGAAGACCGGCGGCAATGGCGAGATCAGGAGGAACTGCCGGGCTGTCAATCACTAGCTCATACAAATTTACGAGCATGCATGTTTAATTAATTTATTCATGCATATCTATGTTCTATCGTTAACTGCTGCATCTTGTCTGTTTATTCTTTCTTTTCCACTGATTTCATTTCAAGTCAAATGAGGCTTATGTACCATTATATTGTATCATGTTTGAATATAATAAAATAACTTTCTTACGGACACTACGGAGATACCACAAGGATCACACTTGTTATTAATGTTAGGAGAAATTCTGACTGATATGTAAACTTTTCCATTAATTGTTAAAGGGACAGCATTAGCTTTGACAACAAATTAAACTAACTAATAAAATGGGAGCACTTATATTTATGGTGCCACATTTTATTTTTTAAAAAAATAATCAAATCGTTTTTACACTTTAAATTACCTACACTCACGTTATAATAACAATATAAAGTTAAAAACTTACACTGTAATTTATAATATATATACATTAGAGTTTTTCTAATATACAATGTATAATTAAGAGAATTCATGATTAGGATTAAAAGTGATTTATTATATATTTGGAAGAGAAGATACAAGAGATATAAGCATAGTTACATATCGGAGAGAGCGCAATCACATAGAGAAAAAGTGACTGAAATTATGTGAAAATGTGGCATCATAGTTTTAACAAACCCGATTAAAAAGTTTAGGGATGAAAGATAGTGTGTTTTCCCAATATTTCCCAATTCCCATCCACATATTTAATCTAAGTAAGGCCATAGAAGGCACTGAAATATTTCATTATACATCAATATAAACAATAGAGTAAATTCTCTTTATACTCTTGAAAACTCATCCAATCCCTTTCAACCTCCTGAAATTTAAATCCCTTTTGTACCTTTGAAATTTCAATTTGATCCTTTCCATGCCCCTGCCGGTACATTTTCCTTCATTTCACTTTTAAGTTTGGTTGAAAATATCTTTTATACCCTTGATGATTTAGATTTGAATATAAGCTTGAAAAACGATTGAAAATTTTGTTTGAGTGCACAATATGTGCATTTTATGAAACTAATGACACTAAATAATTAGTGCAAAAAAATTTGACATAAATTTTGAAAGTAAAACAAATTTAATAAATTAAAACTTTTATTTGAAATTTCAATAGGACAATGGATTTTTTTTATCAAGAGCATTCATAAAAATATATGGTGAGCATTGGTAGTCCTATCTTTGTATGAATGCTCCTAAATAAAATAAATACATATTTTTTTATTTCATTATCTAAAAATAATTTTGTCATAAATAATATATCGCACAACAAACTCATAACTATTATAGTCTCATGTGTCAATCTTTTACATTTTCAATAATGTAATTCATAAATTTGTATGTTCATCCAAAGGGTAACATGGTCATTTTTATAGACATTAGACGGTCAACTGACGAGAGGGGTATGGAAGGGATCAAAATCAAATTTTAAGGGCATATAAGGAAGTAAGTAAAATTCAGTGGCATAAAAGGGATTAGCTAAAATTGCAGGGATATACAGGGGATTTTCTCTAAACAATAAGGGCAATGTATTTCCCTTTCAATTTATCAGACTAATTGCAGGTTTGTAGTTTGTACAGTCTATTATATGTACAATCTACTATCTTTGTTCTTAAATAGATGGCATATCCCAGATTGTATGCCATCAAACATCAAAATTTTAAGTTTTTTTATGAAATAAAAATATTATAAATCAATACATGAAAATAATACTAGTAGGTTTATAATATAAAGCACTTTCATACAGCTGCCTTCAATAAATATTATAAACATATTAGTTATTAAAAATATTGATAAGATGTGTGTATTAAAGATTGTCACGAATAATTTAAATGTCAAGTACAAAATGAGAATGAGGTATTGGCTAGTTTATTGTGGGATAAGAGTCAAACTTTGGACCATACCAACTCGATCACCAAGTCAACAAATAATCAATTAGAATGTTAGAAGATTGTTTTGAGGAAATCAATAATAGTCTATAACTAACATATTCGAGACTTCAATTTTCAACTCATGCTTATAATGCTATTTTTTTTGACTGAAAGTACTGCCAGGGCTTTGCCCAGCAGTTTAAATTTTATAAATCATAAATATGTACAAAGTTACAAAGGACAAACAAAACAGCTAAACTATAAAGTTTGTATCCAATCAAAAAGAAATTGCTTGAGTGGGTCTTTCATTCTGCACATATGCAGAAGAACTTCTTTGACAAATATAGATTTCCATGATTGAGGCGATGGCTTCACATTCTGAAAAATTAGCCCATTTCTTTGCTTCCAAAGATGCCATGCTGCCATGAAAAATACCTCAAGGAAACCCTTTTGAGCAAATCTGATTCTCGCCAAAACAATCATCTGAAAAAATTCCAGATTACAATTCTAGGAAATGCCTAGCTACTGCCAACAAGCCACACTGAAAGGGCATGTAAAAAAGAGATGAAGCCTAGTCTCTCTTTGATGTGTATTACACAAGGCACATGTGAGATCGTCATCCTCTTTTGCACAATGTCTCATGTCAAGCATATCCCTTGTGTTAAGTCTATCACAAAACAAAAGCCATGCAAACACCTTTATCTTCATGACACATTTGGTTTTCCACAGCCAAATCATGGGTCTAGGAGGATGCAACGAGGAGTAATTAAGCTTATAAAATATTTTCGCTGTGTACATATCTGTTCCCCAAATAAAGCTCCAAACATCACCTCTTCCAGGCTGAAGTTGCAGATAATTCAATTTATAATGCTAATTTGTCAATCCCTTGCACATACTCCGAAATTATAGTTTGCTAAATATCCGGCATTGACTTGTCATTATCAGCCGTTATAACCTAAAACTATATCGCAGGGAGTTCGATTTATTTTATTCTTGAACATGCTAATTGTTAGAACTAATCATGCGTAGTTTTTCAGTAGAAGTCAAGTTACACGCTAAGTCATACATACAAGAATAAATGGAAATAGGGGTAAAACAAAATAACTTCAAGCAAATTGTACGGTAAGCCAGCTAGTTCCTCCCACCGAGGAACTTGTGGTTTTGGGAGGACTCAGCTTTGACTTTGACCCATTCATGTGTAGACTAAGAAATTAAACTAAAATGCTACTTCTTCCATCCTAGAATAAGTTTATTTTTTGTTGCTCCCATCTGTCCTAAAATAAGTTTATTTTTTAATAATTGTTGCATCTGAGTTTTTGAAAGTTGGGGATAAATGCATTCGAAGTAGATAAAGTGAGGAATAAACACATCAGGATTTGATAAAGTGGGGGTATTTTAATCTTTTTTTATTGGGATGTGTGAGATGGTGAAAATTAAATTTATTCTGGGATGGAGGGAGTCCTCAATATATGAGGATAGGGGAATTTTAATTTTGATTCCTCGAGGAAATGTGATTAGCCATGATCCCGATCTTCTGAAAGATATTGATAAACCGATTGTGGTGGACTTGACGTTGATAATCTAAAGGCTCCTAGTATAAGCGAATACTAAGAATACAAACAAGGAAGTAGGAGAAGAAATCTAAAAATACTACAAACAATCCAAAATAACAGCAAAATTACAAGTGGCGGAATAATCTAAACAAAAGCCAACTCTATATGATGATGGCTATGTGTGTGTGTGTGAACTAAGCCATGGGGAGTGTGCTCTTTACACTCACACACTCCCTATGGTTTAGCTCATGACACAAATGCAATCTCCAAGACCCAAAATTAACTAGGACTCGATGAAGTATATGGGCATATGGCTTGTTTTGACTATTCCAAACATCTTAGCACAAAATCTGACATGAGACAAAAAACCATATGAAGGAGGGCTTCTTAAGCTTTCCAATAAGTACTTATGGGTTTCCAAGGAATCTCCTGTATCATCAGAGTCAGAAGGACCAAACCCACGAATAGGAATTTGCTTGCACGTGATGGTTCGTGGCTCCTCTTCTACATTTGGCCGTTTTATCTTCTCCATTGTCTTCTCCTTTGTTACTAAGGACAATCAAATCATCAAAAGTAATAAATAGTATGTCATTCTTAGAAACATTTGTATCAAAGCATAGAAACCCATTCACCTTATGGCTAAATTGAAGTGCATGGGCACGACTTACTGGACTTTGCATTGTTGGTTCATCTTGTTGAACTTGTTGAGGAGATTGTATGTGAATTTCCACAAGAGCGATGTCATTATCATTACATCTATTTGCATAAACCATATATAGTTAAGTAGTTATGAAAAATTCTCAAATTATAAATAACATTCATGTACATATACAACTCCACAAAAATTTCAAGGTTAAATACAAAACACACATAAAGGGGGGAAAAGGATAAATCCAAGCATATAAATAGTACCGATTTCTTAGTGTGTAGTTCGATTTTAAACATTAAGTGATAAAGGTTTGCCAAATGTTTTTTATACAAAAAAAACTATAACCAATTACATGCATTTGAGATATAAATTATCAAGAGGGAACATTATTCACTTGAGGTATCAAAGTCCATTCTGATGTGGATAGGCATGATTTTAGTTAGTAGATTCAAACATACAAAGCCAATTATGTTTTTTTTTAAATAGACACTCCATTGTCGTAGTTTAGGGGACATGGCTGTTAAGAATAAAATAATTAAGCTCATCCTATATCTATACCTTATATAAGATTACAACCCACTAAATCCTAAAGCTTAACATGCAAACATACCACGTCATCATCCACTAGCAATTAATACATCTTAACATGCAAACATTCTAATATACAATTTATTACATTCAAGAGCGCAACATGCAAGCATATCAAATCATCCTCATCATATTTCAACATGTCCATCCAATCCTATATTTCCTCCTCTTCATTCAGTTAATTTGATTTGGATTTATGTTTTATTAAATAAAGGAACTCAAATTGAATAGTTCTTGATTCATTGGTTCGCCCATCGTAATATGTGCTCTAATGTCTGTTGGTTTTTTTTTTACCGTGTTACAAATGTTTTCTATATTAGTTCCCCTATTGGACTATGTGATTATTATCCCTTACATTACTTCTACTAATCTTAGAAAGTTGGACCCCAAAAAGCATTTTTCTACCTCTAGTTTTTTATTATATAAATACATCCTAATTCATGCTGCACTAACATAAAAACCAATTATTCTAATACACCGTATGCCTTAGTTGTTTAATTCAATCTTCAAAATCTTGTAGCAACGCGCGGGGTATCAACTAGTATAAATAAAGTCTATCCCCACCACCTATAGTTAAAGTTATTTTTCACTCACCTTGTTGTGCCACATCACCTAAATTTGAGTTAGCCATCTGATTTAGCCTATGTGCTCTAGATAATATTGATTAAGCAATCAAACAGCCCATGACCCATCCCAACTTTCCTCCTCCTAGTACTGAATCGTCACTCCATCGTCTCACATAATAACCATCACAATTGATAGGGAATCTGAGGCAACGCATGTTAATCAGTTTTAGCTTTCGATCTTCATCAAAACATTCTGGTAAGCCTGCTAATAAGGTAACCAAACATTTCTTTTATTACAAATCCTTATAAAATATCAGACATGGTGAGATACCAATCATACCATTCATCATTAAATCATGGTAACCAAGTGTTGTTTTCTTCACTTGATAATCATAACAACTCAATGCAAGCATAATTGATTTAGAATTTAAGAAGATCTGAAACTTTTACACATTAAAGGCAAATTTTGATAAACATGATATGCTACTCAAGTGAGGCACCATGTCAAGAATGATGTATCACTGCCAGTCTGCCACACTCACAATTATAAAAAACTATGATTAAGCTTAAGGCTTTACATCCTCTTTCACTATATGATATGGAATATAAGGGCATCATATCTGCGATGAGTTTATTACCTTCAAAGTGAACCATGTAATTGTACTACTTAGTAATAATAAACCTATTTTAGTAATGAGTTCCATTCTGACAACCATTTCGTAGCATTTTGATTCTTTTAGTTGGCACATCTGAGCCTGCAGAATGAATGAAGTACAAAAAGTACACATTTAGGAATAAACTGGATTACTTTGATAAGTTGGCAACTTGGGAGTAGTATTACTTGTACTTTTCTCTGTACAGTTTTTTCTCTGATGGAAATAGATGGGAGTACACAATTTCTTATGGCTATTGTACTTCTCACCTCAGGATAAAAAAAAACCCTTATATTTCTGGACAAATTAAGGAGACATAATCCCCTATATTTCTGGACGGAGGGAGTATCTAATACTACCTCCGTTTTAGGTTATAAGACTTTCTAGCATTGTCAACATTCATATAGATGTTAATGAATCTAGGCACACATATATGTATAGATTCATTAACATATATATGAATATAGGTAATGCTATAAAGTCTTATAATATGAAACGGAGGAAGTACTTAATTAATCATGTGCTAATGAGTCGCTCCATTTTATGTGCTTAGGGATTAGTTCCCAACCATGGGTGCCGAGCAAAGCCTAAGTGTCATTTCTAAAAGACGGTTGTGTGTGAATAATATTCATTGCAAGGAATGGATTTTACTAACTTTAGATGCCTCCTTTACCACTATATGCATGATGGATTCATCTGGACTTTTTAAGGGGATAAAGTTAAATAAACTATATGATATTATATATGACTAGCATTTTACCCGTGCGTTGCAACAGGAAGAAATTCATCTTCTCTCGTGTAATCGGGATTCTATGATAATGCCACGCTGCTAAATTCCATACCGAGTCGAGGTCTAAGATGATTCAACAGAAGTAGATTGGATTGGGCATAAGGCTGACATGGCATTTGATGACTTCATCCATCTCATGCGCAACTCGTCGCTAGGTGGGGCTCGATTCGATAGGTAACAAACCTAATTACTATTAACTGCAAGCATATGCATATATTTTGAATCAAGCAATGATATATCTTGTGTGAGTAGTTTGGGCAAAGTCAGGGGGGTCTTGTATAGAACTGTTAGTCTGCTCAGCTTAATTGGAAACAGAAGATTGCGATGCCGTTTCGATCCGGATAGGAAAAGACATAGAAACACAGCTGCGGTGGGCTTGCACGAAGCAAAACGTGCGGCATGTGTTGGACTGGTGCTAAGAGATGAGGTATCCATAATATAACGTCCGAAATTAAACAAGTGACTTTCAGTTTCACTAACTCACAAGCATTACGAAGATATACACCAAAGCTTTTAGAACAATGGGTATGGTGTATGAGTATATATAATAAAACCATCTGTGAGCATGAAAGAATTACTTAGTTTATTACTGAATCAAACAGTTGGTGTCGTAGTGAAAGGGAGGGAGCAGTCTGCAGCATGGCCACCACTGAAGACCACCTGCGGCAAACATTGAGGCCTACATCAGCGGCTTTGGCAATGGTGTCATTGAATCATGGGCCAGCTTGGGCATTGCGACGGTAATTTTCCTAGACATTCGTGGGTATCAGCGGCGAGGCCTGAGATGCTGGCATCGACAAAACACGACAACAATACGACGTGGTGGAAACAGGTGAAGGCTAGGAGCGAGTGATGATGTGGTCTTCGACGACGGTTGGTGGCGGCCCGGAGGAGATCGGTAGTGGCCACTAATTGGGAAGGGGAGGGAGCACGGGAAGAAAGGTGGGAGGTGGAAGAGATTAGGAGAGGGAGTGCGTGCATGAATCAGGGGATGTGATCAAGGGACCGTGATTAGGGGATCCAGATCGCTCTCTCTTAAAAGGGTGACCTCGATACAAACTCGGTGACGACAGACGAAAAATCATACGGAAGCCTTACGTATGTTTTAAGTAGGTATAGATGTCATGTATCCTATAGATACAGATCTACTACTACGATATGTATTTAATATTTTAATATGTGACCAAATGTTATATTTTTGGGACATGTTTTGATATATCCAACTGATATGCAACTGATCTATGCAATCATTTAAAGTATGATATAATGATATATATTACCGATATACAATATGTGCATATATCAATACAATTAATAACTTATATGATCTATACAAGCATTTAATATATGAGATACTACTGTATCTTACAGATATGCAATATATGCATATATCAATGCAATTAATAACTTATAAGATCTATGCAAGCATTTAATGTATGAGATACTACTTCTCCCTCCGTCCCAAATTAGATGGCATGTATTTTTCCCCTGTTGTCTCAAAACATAAGGCACATTTTCAATTGTTGCAGCTTCTACCCGGTAATGCCCTCTCATTTACATGCATATGTGAATAAATGCTGATAGAGGGCGAGCTGTGCATGCAGCCGGAACGTGGGCCCGCACCGTGTGGCCGTTTGGATTGACTTATCAGCTTCGTAACAGAGCGCTTCAATCTCTATACGAGATTTGCATGCTTAGTTAGTTGATTTGAATGCCCGTTCACATGGATCCTGCTAAATAGGGGTAAAAATAGATAAAACTAAACTGCATGCAAAGTCTTTGGTCTTAGCAAAATAAATTTCACACCCTCTAATTTGGGACGGAGGGACTACTAGCAAAGATGGATCTGATACCAACATGCTTTACATGATCATGAAAGTTGAAAGGCTGCAACTTTGGTACTCCCTCTGTCCCAGATTGGAGGGCGAGTATTTTTTTTCCCCGTTGTCTCAAAACATAAGGCGCATTTTCAAATTTTACACCTTCTACCCGATAATGCCCTTTCATTTACATGCATATGTGATTAAATGCCGCTAGAGGGCGAGCTGGTGCATGTAGCCGGAACGTGGGCCACACCGTGCTGCCGTTTGGATTGACTTATCAACAGAGTGCTTCAATCTATACAAGATTTGCATGCTTGGTTAGTTGACTTGATTGCCCGTTCGAATGGATCCTATTAAATAGAGGTAAAAATGGATAAAACCAAAGCATGCAAAGTCCTTGGTCTTAGCAAAATAAATTTCACGCCCTCTAATTTGGGACGAAGGGAGTATATCTTATAGATATAGTATATATCAATACAATTAATAACTTCTATGCAAGCATTTAATGTATGAGATAGTGTTATATCTTACAGGTATGCAATATATGTATATATCAATGCAATTAATAATTTCTACACAAGAATTTAATGTATAAGATATTGTTATATCTTACAGATATACAATATAATGTATGAGATGCAATATCTTACAGATATGCAATATATGTATATATCGACGTAATTAATAACTTCTACGCAAGCATTTAATGTATAAGATATTGTTATATCTTACAAATATGCAATATAATGTATGAGATGTTATATCTTACAGATATGCAATATATGTATATATCGACGCAATTAATAACTTCTACGCAAGCATCTAATGTATAAGATACTGTTATATCTAATAAATATGCAATATAATGTATGAGATATTATTATATGTTACATATATGCAATATATGTGTATATATCAATGCAATTAATGACCTATAGATAGTAGCATTCAATTTCCACTATAGACCTCCCCTATTTAAAACCCAAGCATCCTAATCAAACCACTCACCACCACTATCAACACAACTCTTGCATCACCATCTGAGAGAAACCAGGGAGATACACACAAGCAATAGCCATGGCGAGACAACAACTCCTAGGTTTGTTCTTGGTCCTCGCCATTATGGTGGCGGTCGTGTGGGGCGACCCTAGCGGCGGCTGCGACCAAGACCGGCAGGACATGATCCGGGAGTGCAAGAAGTACGAGGGGTGGCCGGCGGAGCCCAAAATCGAGCCGTCAGAGGCGTGCTGCGCCGTGTGGCAAAGGGCCAACATCCCCTGCCTGTGCGCCGGCGTCACCAAGGAGAAGGAGAAGGTGTGGTGCATGGAGAAGGTCGTCTATGTCGCCAAGTTCTGCAAGAAGCCGTTCCAGCCTGGCTACCAGTGCGGAAGTAAGTGAAACAGATCTGTAGATTTTATCCTATTATTTCTACTTGTATATATGTACATGTATTGGACTATATGCCTGATATTGCTTTTGTATGGTTTTGCAGGCTACACTGTTCCATCGAGCCTAGGGCAATAAATAGTACGTTGTTACTGATTTTTATTTTTCCTTGTGACAGAAGAAGTACTTCTGGGATTAGTTTTCATGTCTCGTGACATGCACAATGTATAACTTCTGTGATTTGTGTGGACTGCAAAATTGGGAAAAACTGAGAATTAATAAAAACAGAAACTTCTTCTAATTATATTATCTAGTTCGTGTATTTACTTTCACTTGTAAAGTATAGTAGCAGGCCCCGGTCCAGTAATTTATCCACCATGCGATTTTGCTGCCAGCATATTCTACTGATGATTAACTAAACCATCTTAAGAATAATCGAAGTCAGTTATTCGAGAGGCATTGTTTGGCTTTAATCCATCGCTATTAGAGAGACATATGGTTCAATCATATGAATATATGCAGCGGTGTACATATATATATCTTTACTTATACAACTACTAGCCATTAGCCACAATAGGCTACGTACTCAGCACTTGGTACCACGCCTAAATCAACCAAATGAGCAGGCCTCAATTAAACCAACGTTAAGCAACACATCCCAATTCCCCGAAAACCTGGGTCGAGCAAACATTGTCAGGCCGCGCCATCTGGTGGTCAACAAACTAACCAACACACACATAAACACCGGTGATCAATTCTCGGTACAATGACACCAAAGATATATTATCTAAAAAAAAATGACACCAAAGATATATATTACATCCTTCGTCTTATATTATAAGTCGTTTGAATTTTTTCTTAGTCAAATTTCTTTAAGTGCAATCGAGTATATAAAAGATTATACTAATATTTTCAATACAAAATAAACATATTATCAAAAAATATTTTCAATGTTAAATGTAATGAAGCTAATATTGTGTTGTAGATGTTGCTACTTTTTTTATAAACTTAATCAAACATAAAGAACTTTGACTAAGAAAAAAGTCAAACGCCTTATAATATAAAACGGAGGGAGTACAATTAATCATTACTCATATTAACAACATTTAGCTATAACCAAATTACTCATCACATACACGATCTTATGGATCTCTGTGGTGAGAACGGACAACATGGGAGGGGAGAGGGATGATGATATATAAGTGATCGACCAAGGTATTGTTGTGTATGCTATGTATGTACTATTTCCAGAATACATCTGGATGTTGACGTCATTAAAATGAAATGTGATACTGTCATAGAAAATTTGTTTAATAAAATGGTCACAGATGGAGATTTCAAGTGAAACCGCGTTTATATTATAACAAAATAACGTTAAAAGTTTTTTTTAAGCTCATGCAGAACATCTCATTCCATATGTATGTTTACTGAATAAGTACTTCTACGGTGGTCTATACTGATATAATTCTACAACCGGTATTATAATTAGTATAAATAATCTAAGTCATTGATTTATGAGTTTACTACCAACAGTAAAAAGGTAATCTACTTCTATTACATGAGGTGGTAGTTTAAATAGATATAATTCATTTGATAAGAAAATATGAGAGTTCTAGATTAATTCTACTATAGTAGGGACCACTGTCTTACCATTTCCCTAAATTGCCTATGATATGCCTTTGATGGTTGGGCAAACCATTTTGTTGTTGTGACTACTGTGATGAACTATATCATCCCACACAAACATCATTGATGGTTTTCTGAAAGCTAGCCTCATCATTGTAGCGCAACCTTTGAGTGAGGATATAAGAGTAACTATATGGTGGAAACACTAACTTAGATGAAAACCGGTGTAAACTCCAAACGAAAAATCATCTAAATTCACTAAAAGATGCCTAAAGGTAGACAAGAATATATTACACGACAAATGTAAATATCTTATCCAAACTCGCTTTCGTCTGTGAGATATAAAAATAAAAAAAATTTGAAAAACGAAGTTAAATTTGGACATGGATTTTTTACATGGTTGTGTAACATTAACTTACCTACATGTATAATTTATTTTGTGAATTTAGACGAAATTTCCATTAGGGCTTACACAAATGTTCAGCAAAGTTGAGTTTTCACTATATATTTACCCACTGTATACCTCTGTCATGAAAGCATGTGATTTACAACAAAAGGTTATTCAACACTTTTAAAATATTTTGATTGCGGTTTCTTTTAAAAATTTGAAAAGAGGAGAGATACAGATTGAGACGCAAATCATATATTTATAAATTTATCTTAAAAAATTATCTGAAAATAATATGTTACAATGTTCACGGTCCAATAAGAATTTCTTTTTTATGCATAGAAGTATACGCGTGTTTATATAAGTGTTTGCATATGTACTATGTTTTAATAATAATAATAATAATAATAATAATAATAATAATATAAAATGTTTTCGTAAGCTTGAAAGAAGGCATTTGGGTGTTATGCATGCCGGCCGGCCCGTACGTACCTGCACAATATATTATGCCAACTACTCACATCAAGGGTCAAAGTGGTGAGTTGTATTCAAACAAGCGGTAATCCCACGCGCATTGTTCGCTCCCCTGCCTGCCTCCCAACATGCGCTCCAAAACCTTAAACAAATTCGCACTCCAGAAGATAACCAGCGCGCGCTGATCTCGTCGTCTTCCTTGCATTGGCGCCGCTCAACTCATCTCCAACTATAAATACGCACACACAATAACACCATCTCACCCATCGGTCGAGTCTCTCGCAGCTTTAATCTCCTTCAAAGCCAATTCAATTAATCAGCTCGATCATATCACATTACTGAGAGAGGGTGCAAGCTAGCTAGCAACAAGCTGCCATGGCTAATAAGCTCGCTGCTCTGCTCGTCTCCTTCGCGATGCTCATGGCGGCGGCCGCCGGCTTCTACACCCCGCCAAGCCCTTCCACGTGCGGACTCAAGGTCGGTTACTACCACGACAAGTGCCCGCACGCCGAGGCCATCGTCAGGGGCGCCGTCGGCGCCGCCATCCTCCGCGACCCCGGCGTCGGCGCCGGCCTCATCCGCATGCTCTTCCACGACTGCTTCGTCGAGGTAAAATCATACTCCATCCGTTTTTAAATATTTGACGCAATTGATTTTTTAACACATATTTGATCATTCGTCTCATTAAAAACTTTTGTGAAATATATAAAACTATATATATATATATATATATATGTATATTTAACAATGAATCAAATTACAGGAAATGAATTAATAATTACTTAAATTTTTTAAATAAGATAAACAGTTAAACATATTTAAAAAATTTAACGGCGTTAAATATTTAGAAACTAGAAAGGGAGGGAGTATATATAATGGTGTCACGTTAAGTATGCCAAGTGTGGCCAGTCACATGTCGGAATGTTACTGTCATGGCTGCATTGACACGGTCTTATGACTTGAGTTGACGACATGAACGCGTGCAGGGATGTGATGCGTCCGTGCTGCTCGACCCGACGCCGGCCAACCCGCAGCCGGAGAAGCTCGCCCCGCCCAACAACCCCAGCCTCCGCGGCTTCGAGGTCATCGACGCCGCCAAAACCGCCGTCGAGGCGGCATGCCCGGGCGTCGTCTCCTGCGCCGACATCGTCGCCTTCGCCGCGCGCGACGCCTCCTTCTTCCTCAGCAACAGCAGGGTGTCGTTCGACATGCCGTCGGGCCGCCTCGACGGGCGCTACTCCAACGCGTCGCGCACCCTCGACTTCCTCCCGCCGCCCAAGTTCAACCTCGGTCAGCTCGTCGCCAACTTCGCCGCCAAGGGGCTCAGCGTCGAGGACATGGTGGTGCTCGCCGGCTCCCACACCGTCGGCCGCTCGCACTGCTCGTCCTTCGTCCCCGACCGCCTCGCCGTGCCCTCCGACATCGACCCGTCGTTCGCCGCCACGCTGAGGGGTCAATGCCCGGCGAGCCCGAGCTCAGGCAACGATCCCACGGTGGTGCAGGACGTCGAGACGCCGAACAAGCTGGACAACCAGTACTACAAGAACGTGCTCGCTCACAAGGGGCTCTTCACCTCCGACGCGTCGCTCCTGACGTCGCCGGCCACGATGAAGATGGTGCTGGACAACGCCAACATCCCCGGGTGGTGGGAGGACAGGTTCCAGAAGGCAATGGTGAAGTTGGCCGCCGTCGAGGTGAAGACCGGCGGCAATGGCGAGGTCAGGAGGAACTGCCGGGCTGTGAATTACTAGTTGAGAGCCTCAGACAATCATGAGCGTCCAAAGCGTTCACCATTCCAAGCCTATCTTTGCTCTCTGTTAACAGCTGATATGCTGATGCATCTTGTTTGTTTCATTCCTTCATTATTATTGATTTTCATGTATTGAGTCTGTTGTATGAGTGTAGTGTGTTTCAACATGAAAGTTAATAAAGTAACCATTTGGGAAGTTACATTTACAACTCCATGTTTGCTTGCAGGAGGGTGAGATTACTGAAATTTCAGAATTTTTGAACCGAAATTGCAATCTCTGGTCTCAATTTCCTTATTATTATTTAATTAACCCCTCTAGTATTTAGAGAGGATTTATTTCACACCTATTATGGTATATAATTATTTTCCCTCAATCCCCTCTGATGACTCTCTTTTGGGAATTAATCAAAGAATGTCTGGGTTGAACTTGCACAACCAGGTACGCAGACTGGGGAACCTGAGCTAAAAGATGAGCCTTGGAATCCTTAGGACCCAATAGCAGTGAAAGGAAGGAATCAAGGTACACCAACAGTAGCAAAGTTCCCAACCACACCAACGAGCTGCCAATAGAAGTGCTTTCTGATACTTAGTTATTTTGATCGGCAATTTCATTGCGCTATCTTGACCCAAAATTAAATCTTTTTACTGTGGGTACTGGGTAGATGAACTATTGTATAATAGGTGGTAGAGTGGAGATATTAGCTGTGTTTTGGTTGCAACAAAATTGTGAAGAATGTTCAGTATTATGTTTTTATTCCTGTTTTAGCAACTTTGGCTCATCTAATAAGGTAGTAAATTAAGTGATAAAATTATGCCAACTTCCAGAGAGCTATTAATATGTCCTAGTATTTTTTTTTATATTTTTCCTTGAGCTTTTTAGTGCTAAGCATAGTTGTATGAATTCACAAATTCAATTTTATGAATGAAATCATGCATGTATGCAAGAAAATCCAAATACAAGCCAAAAACAATTCTAGCATAGAATATCAAACACCTAGTACTTCTCACTACATCATTTGTATAACTTTCCATTACGTCATTCATATAACTTTATTCCTAGTTTATCATACGAAAATTGAATTTAATGTGTATTTGAAATTTACTTAATAACCTGATCTATTTGTCTAAAAAATTTTATTATAGGATCATGTGGCTAGTTTACGTAGTCTATAAAGTTTCGACATATTTATAAGGGACAATTGATCATTTGACCCTATTCTAAAGCTTAACTATCAATTCAACCTACTATTTTAAGTTTGCTTGTTTGACCTTGTGTTGATGCGAATTGAATTTAATGTGTATTTGAAATTTACTTAATAACCTTATCTATTTGTCTAAAAAATTTTATTATAGGATCATGTGGCTAGTTTACGTAGTCTATAAAGTTTCGACATATTTATAAGGGACAATTGATCATTTGACCCTATTCTAAAGCTTAACTATCAATTCAACCTACTATTTTAAGTTTGCTTGTTTGACCTTGTGTTGATGCGAAAAACAAACACTGGCCTGAGAGATCTGCTTAACTCCAGTGCAGGTCTAAAGGTTGGTGAGATGTAGGCGTGCCAGTCAGTTTGATCCTACAACTGACAAGATATGTAAACAGTAGATCAAACAGCCGATCGGCTGACAAGCCGATGTAGTAGTTCCAGCCGATGCCAATGCCAGCCGATAGCAATAGGGTTTTGAGCTATCGGCTATATGTCCAATGTATATAATGATATGAAGGCAATCGGCTGATGATAATATAATATAGCAATATAATCCAGTATAAACCAATTGGCTAACAATATGATAGAATAAGCACTGATCCGAAGGTTAAAGCATACATCGGCTGAAGGTCCGATGTCATAAAATCCAAACGATTAGATAAATCAATGAAACCTTTGTCGTAATCGGCTAAATCCAATACGTATGCAATCCTTGTAAGCCGATGCAACGTCCAGATAACTCATCGGCTGAAACCTCGATGAAGCTTATTGGCAATCAAGAAGCAGGCTAGAGATTATGGTTCTAAGCACGACTTAGTAGATCAAACTTAACTGATGCAACACTAAGTATGAAAAGAAGCATAATATCTAGACAATCAAGCCGTTGACTGAGTTTTCAGGGTGGTAGATGTCTAAGCTAATCTAATCTAGCAACACGATTTAGCCGATACCGGCGGAAACCCTAAAACAAGAAATAGCCGATAGAACTAAATTGATATGCTAAGACTAGATTAACAGAGACATATGATAAATAGGTAGGCAAATATACAGTCCAAACCAGAGCAATCCAAGAGGTCGAATGTCCTGATGCAGCCTTGAACGACGCCAACGTAAACGATACAATTGTCTGGGCCGGCGGAACGTAGGACTTATCCCTTCACCGGAGATCGAAAGCCGACGCAGCCCCGCGTCAGGTGCCAAATTCTGCCGGATGATAAATAAAAACCTCAGTAAAGAGGGTGGCGATGCACCGAGAGTAGTTGTATTGATCGATATATTGATAGATTACAATGACCCCGGGTGTACATATTTATACCCATAGGGAGATACTAGTCCTTATCGGACAAGAAAGAAACTAAAGATAAAAGGAAAAGATAAAGTCCTTATTATAGGACACTAAACACACTTTCCTAAAGATAAAAGGAAACTAACAAACTATTCCTAATTAATAGGTAACTTGCCATGCTGCATTCTCTTTGAACTCGGTCTCTTCTGGATAAGCTTCCCTTAGTAGATCAAATTCCTTAACCGAATATAGTAAGAATCCGACAACTGACGACTTGATAACTCTCATCGGCTAATCTCAGGACTTCGAAGCCGATGCTGACTCTAAGCCGATGATTACTCCGGGCTTACCAAATTTCACTGTTAAATGAAAAAAAAAATATGTATTTACAAGCCCAAATAACTAAAATGTCCATATAACGACATTTGCCCCTTGTAAAGAGGTAAAATTTTCTAGTTTAATTTAAATTTGACCATATCCTCCTTTCCAAAATATAGTTACTTCTAACATTAAAATTCTGTGTCACAATGTGCAATTTCTCCTCCTACTCTCTTATTTCAATCAATCACAACTATCTACTATTTAATTTTTTAACATACTTCCTCATCTGAACCAATCATAACTATCCCACACTTAATTTCCCCCTCTACATAACCTCCGTAAAAAATCCATAAGTTATTTTAGGACGAATGAAGTATTTGACAAAGTCATTTGTGATGGTATTTTGTTCACGAGAGTAGGTGCTTATGGGACTTCCATTTATTTCTTATTCAGTGCTGATTTTTTCATACCAACATTCACAGAATTAATGAAACATTCTCAAAATGTATTTTAACAATTTTAATAATCTATGTTTCCATAATATAATTTCTCAGTACGTTAAAGGTAAAGATCCCATTTCAGGGTGTGTTCTTGTGGCAAAACCATATTTTTGCAATGTGTTCAAGCAAGGCCTCAATTTTTAATGTGATCCTTGTAGTTTTACCTTTGAACTACCCAATCGAATTTTCCTAGCTCAGCTATATATTGTGGCCTTTGTGGAGAAAGGTCAAGCTTCAGAGTTTGGACTTACCAAATCAGCAACGTACGTACCAACCGATTTATAGCTTGTTAATTGCGTTGAGGAAGCCAGTATAATAGTCACTGACACTTTGACAACTTCAATTCAACTCGATTTCTTTTCTATTTTCTGATTTTTCAACGACAACGACTCCCCCTACTTTGCAATGATATATAGCGTAGTTGATTGAGGGGAGTTAAGGTAGACTATTCGGCATTGACTTGTCCTTGATCGGTAGCTAGAATATAATTGGGATTAGATATCGGCGCTTTCACTTATATGTATGTGCAGATATTTGATCAAAACCAACCCCATTGACAATGCATACGCAAAATGCAGCATGCTCCAAAACTTGTCATGTCAACGCCGTCGACTAAGCTAGAAGAAACTTTTATCAAGGTATATAAATGTGTATGACAGCACACATAATATCGAGCCGATCCATATTATTGGACAGAAACTGTCCACTAGACCTAAACAATCATGGTAATGCTTTGTCCATGCTAATTGCTGTGCACTAGCTGTGCGTTGGCTTTTTTTATGTTAATTATTTTCGTTTGAAAAGGCTAGTTGCTTGACTTGCTCGTACATATTTTTTTCGTATATAAATGTCAAGTTACATTTTACTTAGAAAATAATTTGGATTAGATGGAACTAGGGTTAAACCAAGTTTAAGAAAATTGTAGAGTAAGCGGTCGGTTGTATAGTGCACTAATTAAGTAGCTGTGAGAATGAGATCAACTCAGAATTTCATGGAAAATTTTTCTACATCTTGCTAAATGGCATAGGCCCAAATACCACTCTCTTGGATAGTTGGATTTTCTTTCCCATTAACTCGCACTAAGACTCTTCCATATACCACTATTCACACTTTTATCATTCCATGTGGCATCACTTTTGCAATCCAACCCCTCCCCCCCCAAAAAAAACAAAAATTGATGTAGAGGATGAGGCAAAAAGACCAAAATATCCTTGAGACCAATTGTAATTAAGGTGCATGGTGGCGTCTATGTTGTTTCCTCCCTGGCGATGGCATCGTTGCCACCTTCTTTGAGCCAGTGCCCAGCAGGGAACACCACCGACTTCAACTACAATCCCTATTTGACACACGCCATCATGGCTTGAGGCCCACGTCCACGGGCGTAAATCATTGATATTATTCAGCTACCACTCAAGCGGAACTCGCTGACTCGCGAAAGTGTGAAATCATTGTCATGATTAATATTTGTGATGAGCAATTGGCTTTACAAAATGATTTAATCAACGAATTGGTTTGAAAAGATGTGTGGATGTTGGTGTGAGTGCGTGTGACTAATGTGGGTCAGGTTGTAATATCTGTGCCCAGGAACGGTTGTTTTGTCTGATTGTGTGCAGGTGACTTGAGGTCAGCCTTGGTCAATGGTGAGGACCGGGACTATGCTCATGGAGAAGCAGAAGTCTAGTACGGTCAGGATACCATGTGAGAAGGTAACTAGAGTTCGGATTCTTGGAGGTCAACTTCAGTCAACGGTGGGGATCGGGACTAAACTCAGGGAGGAGTTGAGATCCAGACGGTCAAGGATACCGGGTGACGAAGTTGGATACGAGATGGCATACGGTGGATGGACATCGTGTGGGAGAGATCTTCGCAACGGGTTTCACGAGGTGTGCGTGCAACGTCGGTGTTCGCAGAAGAAAATTGTGGAGTATTATATGGTTGCTACAGTACTTGAGGTACTGTAGCGGTGTTACTGTATTGTGCATATATGTGTACACTGTGGCGTGTATGCGTGTATGTGGATGCATGTACACGTGCATGTGGCTGCATGCATGTGTGTTGATCTGATAGGTTGGCTCGAGGCTGTGGCAAGCCGAGTCGGCTCAGGAGAACAGGAGGACGTGTCGCTGCTGTGACGGCGAGGAGAGTCCGACTTGTCTGTGGCCGGTGTGGCTGCAGGTTTTGGGAAATTGTAAAAGGTATGGAAATTGTGTATTGAGTCCTAGTGGAACTAGAAGTTCTACTCCTACTTTAAGTAGGAGGTTTTTTGGTATAAATAGAGAGGGAGCGTGAGGCTTCCCGGTATCGCTTTGAGAGCAATTGAGTTGATAGTTTAGTTAGGGTTTCGAGTTTAATCGAGATTTTTGTAAGGAGTGCTGTTGTTGCACTTTGTAAACACATAGAGAAGCAATAAAGTTGTCATTTACTTTGAGAGTTCTTCGATTTGTGTTTCTTCGGGTTCAGGCGGCAGGAAGGCGGTCTAATCGGCGGCGTGCGAGCGGTTCGACCGGCGGCAACAGGACTACGTCGAGATTTCCATCGATTTGAGGGTAACTTTTATTTCCGCTAAAAGTTTTTGGGTTTTTGGTTTTCCTTACCATTCACCCCCCTCTGGTAGGCTTAGTTTCTTGTGTTCGATCCTACAGAAAGTTACTGCTTCATTCCCCTTCTCCATCTCCATATTTGAGCAGAAGTGAGGGGAGAAGTCTCCAACAATTATTAGCCCTTAGAGAGCCGCTACTCCTACTTCAGCTCTCTGACTCGGCTCAGCCAACCTCGCTACCACCGGTGGTGAAGTGGAGGTCTTCCATGTCAACCCGCCATGGCATCACCAAGGTTGTGCCTATCAACGAGGAGGCACATGCATCATCGGTATCCCTTGTGCTTGGGCAGAGGTGCTTCGTCGACAATGACTTATTTGAGCACTCTGTGATGATGCGATGTGATCCACTTTCTCTCGAAGGAGCAATCGATCCAGACCAAGGGTTTCCTGCACTGCTCACCCGTGGCAGTGGGCACCCATATATTCGTCCTCCACCACATTCTTTCGCTCCTACCTCCCCCATCCTGATTTCTTCTCCTGTGCATACTCTGACATCGAGAGGATGTGGCAGTGACGCCACCATGTACCATACAGCTAGACCCAAGGGCATTTAGCTCGATCTTTTTGCCTCATCCTCCATGTAGAACAGGGGAAGAATTGTAAAAGTAATGCCACGTAGATGATTAAAGGGTAAATATTCTCCATACAGAAGAGTTTTAGTGGGGACCAGGTGTCAAAGGAAACGAAAGTCCAAGAAAGTGGTGGTAATTTTTTTTCGAGAAAAAGTGGTAGTATTTGGGTACATAACATTTCAGAAGATGGTAAATAGGAAATTGTCCCGAATTTCATAGAGCACAATCTCTACCAAACCCATTATAATAATCCAACATCTCTTCAGAATAATTGAAGTGTCAAGCTTGCAGGTCACAATAAATATGCGTTTGAGAGACTTAATTGGTTTGACTTTCGTCCCTAGACAGCTTAAGAAAAATAATCCGTGTTGATGCTTCAACCATATGCAGGTCGCATTTGTGTTTACGTACAACAAGGTGCCGCTCGCTCCACACTTACAACACACACGGTTCCGAGCTGTCCATGATCAAGCACGGTACCCGTCAATTTAGCATTCCATTTCATTCAGCACAAAACAACACTTTCACTTTGCAGAAACCATCTTTGTCGGTCCACCAAAAATAGTCCCGATGGCAATAAAAACCGGGACTAAAAATATTCCCGGTTCAAAAGGTTAGAGCTACTTTTTTATCTTTAGTCCCGGTAACTAAAGATTATTTTTAGTCCCGGTTAAAAAAACGGCAGGCGGTGTCAAACCCCTCCTTTATCTTTAGTCCCGGTTGGTAACATCTATTTATAGTCCGGGTTATTAAACAACCGGGAAAAGAGATTGGCATGCGCGGAGAGGACGAGGCGTGCGCGCAAGATCAAGGAGGAGGACACGCATGGATCAGTTAATAAGTTATATCTCCTTCTACTCCCTTACCTTTATCTCCTCTTCCTCTCCTCTCCTCACTCACCACATCTCTTCCTCTTCCTCCTCTGGATCCGCCCCCTCCCCTCTCCTCCCCACTTCTCAGGCGGCCTCGGGCGGCGGCGGCCTCGCGCGGCGGATCCAGGAGGGGAGGCGGCCGGGCGGCGGCAGTGGCCTCGCGCGGAGGGCCCCGCCCGACGGAGGCAGGCGGTGGAGACCAGTGCGGCTGCACATATTTTTTTTTTCTTTTTTCCTTCTCTGTGTTGAATGTGTGATTCGATCTGTGTTGAGAATGAACTATGTTGTTGTGAATGATTTTGAGAATGAACTATGTTGTTGTGAATGATTTGGGATGAACTATGTTGTTGTGAATGATTTCAGACGATGGGCGTGAGCTATATAAAATAGAAAAAAAAACTTAGTCCCGATTGGTGTTACCAAAGATATCGATCTTTAGTCCCAGATTCGTAGTCCCGGTTAGAAAATCAGGACTAAAGAGGGTTATCAACCAGGAGTACAAACCATTTCTACACCAGTGTTTATAAATTTTCAAACTTTCAAAACCTTCATATCAAACCTATATTTAAAATGGTAAAATCTGATATATCATCTCTCAAAAACGATCACGCTCGCGTTCGCCAAAAAAAAACGATCACGCTCACGAAAACAATCAACTTGGCAAATTCACCTTAACGAAATCCTTGTAAAAAAATATTAATAATGATGTCGGTCCAACCGGAGTGTTTTCGTAAGCCTGAAAGGAAGCATTTGAATAGTTTCCATGCATGTATCGCCTACCTGCCCATTTAATTTGATCATTTTTGCCAACGAACACATCACAGGTCAAACTGCTGCGTTGTAGTACGCTATCTAACAAACAGAAATCCAACGCGCATTCCGCGTTCGCCTGCCTCCCAACATGCATGCATTGCTCTCCAAACTAAACAAACTTGCAATCCAGAAGCCAATTAACCTTCTCCATCTATAAATACGCGTACACAAGAACACCACTTCATCACCTCCTCACAAAGCTAGCTAGCTCCATTGTTCGATCTCATCTCCCTTAGCTAGCTACTCGATCTTAACAGTGAGCTTCCATTACTGAGAAGCTTTGTGCATTCTTAGCTACTACCATGGCTAGGCTGGCTGCTCTGCTCGTCTCCTTAGCGATGCTCATGGCGGCGGTGACGGCAGCCCGGGTAGAAAGAGCGGGCGCCGGCTTCTACACACCGCCAAGCCCTTCCACCTGCGGCCTCAAGATCGGCTACTACCACGACAAGTGCCCGCACGCCGAGGCCATCGTCAAGGGCGTCGTCGCCGCCGCCCTCCACCGCGACCCCGGCGTCGGCGCCGGCCTCATCCGCATGCTCTTCCACGACTGCTTCGTCGAGGTACGTACGTACGTACATTCATGTGTACGATATGATTGCTCGTTTCTGATCATCTTTGTGGCCGCGTGCATGACACTTGACACGTCTACATCGCCATTGCCGACATGTGGGTGCAGGGATGTGATGCCTCCGTGCTGCTCGACCCGACGCCGGCCAACCCGCAGCCGGAGAAGCTCGCCCCGCCAAACAACCCCAGCCTCCGCGGCTTCGAGGTCATCGACGCCGCCAAGGACGCCGTCGAGGCGGCGTGCCCGGGCGTCGTCTCCTGCGCCGACATCGTCGCCTTCGCCGCGCGCGACGCCTCCTTCTTCCTCAGCGACAGCAGGGTGTCCTTCGACATTCCGTCGGGACGCCTCGACGGGCGCTACTCCAACGCGTCGCGCGCCCTCGACTTCCTCCCGCCGCCGACCTTCAACCTCGGTCAGCTCGTCGCCAACTTCGCCGCCAAGGGGCTCAGCGTCGAGGACATGGTGGTGCTCTCCGGCGCCCACACCATCGGCCTCTCACACTGCTCGTCCTTCGTCTCCGACCGCCTCGCCGTCGCCTCCGACATCGACCCGTCGTTCGCCGCTGTCCTACGAGCCCAATGCCCGGCGAGCCCGAGCTCGAGCAACGACCCGACGGTGGTGCAGGACGTGGTGACGCCCAACAAGCTGGACAACCAGTACTACAAGAACGTGCTCGCGCACAGGGCGCTCTTCACCTCCGACGCGTCGCTCCTGGCGTCGCCGGCGACGGCAAAGATGGTGGTGGACAACGCCAACATCCCCGGGTGGTGGGAGGACAGGTTCAAGACGGCCATGGTGAAGATGGCCGCCGTCGAGGTGAAGACCGGCAGCAACGGCGAAATCAGGAGACACTGCCGGGCTGTCAATTAACCAAGTTATCAACGTTTTCATGCTTTTATATCTATATATATGCTCCTTATCAGTTACATCTTGTTGTTGGATTCCTTATACATTGATTTCGTGTCAAATGTCAAATGTGACTTTGCGAGACGCCTGTACTATGATTGTATCATGTTTAGTTAAAAAAATAATAATGTTTACCAAGCAATTACATATATTGATTACTTCAAAAAAATAACACATATATTAATATTTCTGCTCTAGAGTGTCAATTTCAACAACTATATACTCCCTACATGTATGACATCGTTGACTTTTTTTATCAATGTTTGACCATACGTCTTATTTAAATTTTTTGTGTAAATATAAAAATATTTATGTCATGGTTGAAAAACATTTGATGATAAATTAAGTCATAATAAAATAAATAATAATTACATAAAGTTTTTGAATAAGACGAACGTTAGTCAAAAAAAAATCAACGATGTTATACATTATAATACGGAGGGAGCACTTCTGCTAGATCAACTAGATTGGATGCCCTCAACATTGGAGCAGAATGTTCTGACGACAGCACTAGATTGCAGAGGAACAATATACTACCTCCGTCCCAAAATAAGTGCAGCCGTAGATATCCGTGTCCAACGTTTGACCGTTCGTCTTATTTGAAAAATTTGTGAAAAAAATAAAAAAAAAATTAGTCACACATAAAGTACTATTCATGTTTTATCATCTAATAACAATAAAAATACTAATCATAAAAAATTTTCAAATAAGACGAACGATCAAACGTTGAACGTGAATAGTGCAAAACTGCACTTATACACTAATAACCCTACTAAACCCTGATAACAAATATAAACCTTTGTGCAAAAGGGTAGATCAAATTCCCTTAAGGGGATGTCCCTTGTTTCTTCCATGCCATTCAAATAATTATTTTTTTAAGAAGAAATTGACAACATAGATCAATGTTGTTCTAAATTTCCTCAACAAACGATGTTGTTCTAAATACAAGGTGAAATACAATGTTGTTTTTTTTTTATTTTTTTAGTTTTTATTTGCGAGTTTAAACTTCGGTATCTGTCAAGTGATATATATCACATATTGGTCTATGTTGCCCTTTTTTAAGAAAAAAAATTATAACTCTTTTAATGGTACGCAAGAAACAAGGGACATCACCTTAAGAAACAAAATGACTTTACTCGCCAACTTACTACTTAACACCACCGCAGTTCACCGACATTGAACTGTGGAGCGAGCGCGGCCGCGGGAGCGGGAGTGGAAACAGATGCTTCCTAGCTGTGGTGGCTAATGCCAAGAAGGCCACCACCAAACCCGAAATTAGGGTAATCGTACCTTGTCGCCGGAGCGTTGTGGGCAATGCTGGGATGGTGATCACTAATGGAAGCTTGAGCTTGAGCTTCAGACGGTGCCGGTGCCGCCATGTAGCTCTACGGCCAATCGATAGGGAAGCTGGGAATGGCATGCCGCCCTTCGTAGGAGTAACGCCTAAATGCGGGGTTGTGGTGTACAGAGGAGTAATTCTGGTTCATCATGCTCGCACCGCAGTAGCTGCTGCTGCCACTGCTCCCGTCTGACTATGTTTCTTGAGGCCATGGAATGGCGCCTCCTCCAGGTGGAATGACGAAGGTGGGCACCGGCGGCGTTGCTTGTGGCGGTAGATGCAAGAACGCCAACGCCGTAGTCAAGTATGGGACATCCAGCGGTAGTGTGGCGGCCATGGCTTGTTGCATCTGCATTGAGTAGTCTGTGTTGAAATTTAAGGGTAGATGATCATCGAGGAGTGTGAGCTATGTGTCCATGAAGACATCTCCTTGGGGATGGAGGTGCGATGGTTCTTCTGGCAACGGTGGCATTGGCAACGCCGGTGATCTCTTCTCGAGAAGGAGGTCAGCATTATTCTGGTTGGCATTTGTAGATTCCTATGGAGGATTGTTGCCTTTCTTCTTCTTCTTCTTCTTCTTCTTCCCCTTTCTCTCCTTGCCGCCCTTCTTAACACCGGTGGAGTTTTTGTTCTGCTCCTCCGCCGATGTATTACCTTCATTGCTGCCGGAATCAGGACTAGGTGCTTTCCTCTTCACTGCCTTCTCGTTGTTCTTGCCGCAGTTCTGCTTCTTCTGTATTGTCCATAGGGCTGGACGAAAGCCCGTGCCTCGTTAGCTCACTTGGCTTGTGCCTAACTCGGCTCGGCTCGGCTCGACTCGATATGGTTTTGTAATGAGCCGAGCTGACATTTTAGCTCGTTACACATAACGAGCCAGCTCGAGCCGGCTCGCGAGCTGCTCACGAGCTTAACGAGCTAGACAAATAGGGAGTAAAATCAGACTTTAGAAAATAGCAGGCCATAACCAGTGGCCCATCGCCCATCTTGGTGGCATGCCCAGACGGCCAGACCAAAATATAGAATATAAAAAACCCTAGACCGGTCAATGCCTCATCGATTCCTCTGCTCTCCCATCAGTCGTATCCTCTCTTCTTCCCGATCCAGATCCAAAGCGCCGCATCGAGCCGCCGCCCGTGCGCCACTCCCTCCAACCCACCCACGACACCGTCGAGTCTCCCATTCCGGCGGCAAGCATCGCGCTCCATTCCCTCCATCTCGTGGCGCTGTGTTCCACTCCCTCCATCCTACAACGTCGTTACTTGTTCCAGCGACCAGTGTCGAACTTGCTCGCTCGATGCCCATGGTCCATGGAGTAGGGAGAGCAGGTAGTGCTTGTGCCGCATGCACACGCTGCCACGCATCCATGTATGTATGCATGGATGGATGGAATTATGTTGCTTGATACTATGAATGTGAGTTTGTGAAGAAGTCTATTGCCCAATTTCTTGTTTGAATGGGGGACAGCCACATCCATACGAAGGATTTTTTTTTATGGGGCAATTGTGTTCTTGCCCTTACTTTCTATATCAATTGTGATTTTACCCCTGTTTTTTTAGGGTTTGTGGTTTTGCCCCTACTTTTTTGAAATGAAGTAACCGTCTGCCCTTGGTTTCGACGGTAGTTAGGTGGGCCTGTAATTTCCGAATTAAACGAAGGAAGAAAATGGTATTGTATTTTGTGAATGACCATAGTACCCTTGTTTCACTTAGGGTCAACCACTTGCTGGAAGACCGATTTCCCCAATCCAAAACCGTAGAGCGGCGGCGGCGGCGATGCGCGAGCACGGACTACCGGCAGCGCCAGCGCGCGGCAGGGAGGCGCGGCGGCCCCGTGGGCCAGCTTCCGCGGGGCCAGCGCGCGGCGGAGAGAAGCGGGGTCCTCGCGCGCGGGCAGGGAGGCGCGACGGCCTCGTGCACGCGCAGGGAGGCGCGGCGGCGGCCCCGCGGCCAGCGCGCAGGGAGGCGTAACGGCATCGGCGGCTCGTCGGCACGACGACGCGAGGCGGAGACGGCGGCTTCTCAACATGAGCACCAGGCAGCAGAAGCTCTTCACGGTGGGTACACGACCACCAGGACGCGGCGGTGGCTCGATGCGAGCATGAATGTGGGAGGTGTCATCGCGTCCTGCACATCGACGGCCTCCCCGGACACCGCCCGCGATGGCATCGGGAACGAAAGGAGTCGGCGGAGGAGTTCGATGGTGAGGACGTCGTCGGGCAGGCCGTGGTCACCGCGTGGCCAGCTCCGAACGGCGATACTCCTGGATTGTGCTCGATGAGTCCGTGGAGACGCATGCAGTGTGTTTGGCTGCTTGCACAGTCCTGCTATGAATTAAACAAGTTAGGCCTGCATGGTTGAGGTGGGCTGCTCCTAATTTCACTTGTAATATAAATGTTGTCCTGATCCCGTTTGTGATGAAATTGCAAGTGTCAAAATTTTGCCAAAATATTTGTTCTAGTTCGGCTCCGATTTAAATTATTTCACAAAATCTCAGTTCAAAATAATTGTAAGTTTCATATACAAAATAGGGGTAAAAGCACTACTCCCTCCGTTCCATAATATAAGGCGCAACTATTTTTTTCAGATGTTTCATAATATAACGCGTGCATGCATGTATGCAATTAATTAGTACCTCTTCTCCATTAAATTATTGTTTTTTAAAATCCTTCACCCTAAAGATCTCTAATTGTATTGGGTGCATGCATTTTATTTATTAAGGTAATACAAATTAGGAGGTGATAATAATTGTTTCTTGGTGTTTGGATTAAGGGTAGTTGTGCCTTATATTTTGGAATGTAGGGAGTAGTAAGCAAGGGTATGTATGTATTTTCATGTCCGACTTAACACCGTTAAACTGTCCATCCAAACCGGGGGTAAAACTTTCCTTCATTTCAAAAAAGCAGGGGCAAAAACACAAACCCTAAAAAACAAGGGGGTAAAATCACAATTGAACTTGAAAGTAGAGGTAAGAATGCAATAGCCCCTTATTTTATTGTGATATGTGAATATATGATGTTATAAGCATTTTTTTTCTTTGTTGTTGTTTTCGAATTTTATGAATTTTGTGTTGTTTTTGGATTTTTATGATAATATGATTTAGACAGAAGAGATGTTCCATTGAGCTCATCATGTTTAAAGTGCTGATTGCTAAACAAATGTTTTCAGAATATGTTCTTCCCTGTCTGCTATCTCTGAAGTGATGAAATGGTTGTATTAGCTTACGAGCTAAACGAGCTAGCTCGAGCCAACTCGAGCTAGCTGGCTCGTTAACCTACCGAGCCAGAGCGAGCCGAGCCGAGCCAAGCTAGCTCGATATCCATCCCTAATTGTCCGTAGCACCCACTCATCCAACTACAATGATCAAACAAAGAGATGTTATATGGTCTCTATCCCACTGTATAAGGTGTGGTCGTACTTGGAATGGGCGACGATAAAACTATTCTTTTGACATAATTTAGCTTTATCATCATATTAATGATTTGTAGCAACAAAATAGAAATCGAATTCATATATCAATCTAATGATATTAATGTTATCAAATAAAATTTAACTTAGTATTAGATTAGTTGTTAGTCAAATATTTCTATTTATAGAGTTCAATCTTAAAATAAGTGTGTGTCTCCTTCTGTGGAACAGAGGAGGCAATAAAATAGGAGAGTATTAAATTGACATCTTTTCATGCCAAACTATTTAATTAAACAATTGCTATTGAAACATTGTTCACAAATTTATATACTGTCAAACCGCGTGTTCTCAAAACCAATTTGACATTTTTAAATGTACAGACTATTTGACATTTTTAAATGTACAGACTATTTTTAATATATTGTTTGGGTTTGACATATTAGTAACAGAACAAAAACTTAGACCGGCCAATTTATGAAATAAACAATCATTTTTTGTGGAATTCAAATATTTTAAAATATCTAAAACTAGACAGTGATTCTACTATTGTAGAGTCTTTGGTAAAACACATCTCTACATCTAGTCACCAATGAGATGGAGATGTACTTGATAGTGTGGTGATAAGAGGTATGTGATTTTAACCATAAGTTCATGTATATGTTCAATACTTAACACGCTCACAATTTCTTTTTAAAATATTTGGAGGAACGTCTCTCCCTCCAAATCTCGTTTTTATCTATACACCAAAGGAATCCAATAGACGAGGGTGATCACCAACCTTATGGGTGTTTTTGTTCTGGACCTCTTCCAAGGATGCAACGCTCTCGTAACTCGTACAGTGTCCAGTCGGTCGGCTTGTTGTCATGGTTGGCATAGTACACGAGCGTCCTGACACGGCCGACCACCTCTCCATCTCCATCTCCTTCTCCGGCGCCGGCGGTGTAGATGATCCCGATAGAGCCGGTGGCCTTCTAGCTCCCATTGGGAATCCGGACCGGCCGCGTGCCAACGTTGTACTTCTTCTCCCTCTTGGTGAAGAAGAACCACCTGCCGTCGCCCCACTCCCTGTACTTTGCTGCACAATTAATTTTCATTAGGACCAAAGTTAGTTTAGAACAAGCGACCGGCAAATTAACTCAGATCAACCCAGAAGCAAAGACATATACACACGTACCTATGAGAAATCTGGATAGTCCATGTTATGCTGCTGCTCCATGTCCGTGAGATGATCGGGGCCCATGTTGTGGATATAGTACTATGTGAGATGATCGGGGCGTTGCTCGAGGAGATTGATGAAGATGGGTAGCAACGGTGGCAGGCCGGCGATCTTGTGGCGGAGGAAGTGAAGGACGAGGTCATCGTCCGTGGGCTGGAAGTGGAAAGCCAGGGGCAGCTTCAGCGCCAACTTGTTCTGAGCAGAGAACTCCATAGTATCTACGCATGCCGACGGAAAGCTCCGATCATCTGAATGAATCGGGAAAGATTCTTGGATCTGAAGCTACGAAACTGACTCTGTTCCTTCTTCCTGTTGTTTTTATGTGTGTATAGAGGCAGGGCTTGGGAACGTAATGGCGATAGACTTTGAGAAGAAAATTTGGAAGTAGAGACGCGAACTGCAGCTGCGTTGGGAAAAGCCGCTTCTTTTTCTCTTTGGGAGGAGACACGTTGCGGGCTTTGCAGCCCAACCCAAAAGGCTAAAATGCTGGCCTTTCACCGAAAGTGAGCCCAAAAAAAAAATGCAGCAGCGAAACAATGCCGACTCCCATCGGTGCGCACCGCGCGCCCCCGGCTACCTCCGCACCGCCGCCGCGCTCGCCGCCGTCGTCCAGAGCCTCCTCGACGAGCCCCGGCCCCGGCCGCGGCCCGGGTCCCAGACCCTCCACGCGCAGCTACTCGAGTCCGGCCTCCGCCCCACCGACGACCTCTCCGTCAAGCTCCTCCTCCTCCACCTCCGATGCGGCTCCCACCACAACGCGCGCGCGGTGTTCGACGGAATGCCGGCGCCGACCCACGCCGCGCACAACTACCTCGCCGCGGGGTACTCCCGCCTGGGCCTCCCCGAGGAGGCGCTCGGGATCGTGAGGCGGCTGGCGAGGTGCACGGGGAGGCTGAACGTGTTCGTGCTGTCGATGGCGCTCAAGCTGTCCGCGGCGCTGGCGCTGCCCCGCGCGGTGAGGGAGGTCCACGCCCGCGTGGTGAGGTCGGTCGTCGAGTCCGATGACGTCCTCTTCGCGGCGCTGGTGGACGCCTACGTGAAGAACGCGTCGCTTCGGTACGCGCGGCGGGTGTTCGACGTAATGCCGGTGCGGACCGTGGTGTCCTCGACGGCGTTGATCGTCGGGTGTATGAACGAAGGGCTGTACGAGGACGCTGAAGAGATATTCAACACGATGGACGAGAAGGACGTCGTGGTGTACAACGCCATGGTCGAAGGCTACAGCAAGACGGAGGAGACGGCAGAGAGCTCGATGGAGGTGTTCAAGTCGATGCATCGGGCGAGGTTCCGGCCGACCGTGTCGACGTTCGTGAGCGTTCTCGGCGCGTGCTCGCTCCTGTCCTCACCGGAGATCGGCGAGCAGGTGCACTGCCAGGTGATCAAGAGCAGCCTCTCCTCCGACATCAAGGCCGGGAGCGCGCTGCTCGACATGTACTCCAAGTGCGGCCGTGTCGACGACGGCCGGAGGATCTTCGACCGGATGGCGGAGCGGAACGTCATCACATGGACCTCGATGATCGACGGGTACGGCAAGAACGGCCTCTCCGACGAGGCTCTCCAGCTGTTCGAGCAGATGCTGCGGCGGCACGACGACGCCATCCGGCCGAACCACGCCACGTTCCTGAGCGCCCTGTCGGCGTGCGCGCGCGCCGGGCTGCTGTCCCGGGGCCAGGAGGTGTTCCAGAGCATGGAGCGCGAGCACGCGCTGAGGCCGCGGATGGAGCACTACGCGTGCATGGTGGACCTGCTCGGCAGGTTCGGCAGCGTCCGCCGCGCCCACGACTTCATCAGGGGGATGCCGGCGAGGCCCAGCTCCGACGTGTGGGCGGCGCTGCTCGGGGCGGCCACGCTGCACGGGGACGTGGAGACGGCCGGCCTCGCCGCGAGGGAGGTGTTCGAGCTCAGCCGCGCCGCCGGGAGGCAAAGGCCCGGCGCCTACATGGCGATGTCGAACACGCTCGCGGCGGCCGGGAAATGGGACGGCGTGCGTCAGGTCCGGGAGATGATGCGGCGGCGAGGGGTACTGAAAGACGCTGCCTGCAGCTGGGTTGGCTCCGAGTGAAAGTTCTCCATCCTTTTGGATGGTGTAATCATGTACATTAGCTAAAACATTCTATAAATTTTATTGTCTAGTCTTCTTCCTGCAAGCAAGCAATGGCCTGCTCGTATGTAATATTTTGAGCAGGTCGTATTCATTGTTTTTGTCGCAAATTTCTACCGTTTCAGATGCCATAGATGCAGAATTTAGCTAGAACTTTGGTATATTGAAATTTTGACTGGTAAAAGATCTCATCTCTATAATGCATTTATGCACACAACCAAAAGGCCGGGGAGTATACAAGCATCAGACGCGGGAATCTACTGACTTCATATCTAATACACCAGGGAATAAAATATACAGGCACTAAGAATTTTACAGCATGTCGTAGTATCTTATGACCGCAATTAAGCTACTCTGAAGAAACGAACTGAACTCCGCCTGCATGGAACTTGCAAGCACAGTCATCATAGACCTCTGATAATTTCTACCGACAGCAGTCTCCTGTTACTAATCTGGAAATTTTGAGCAGGCGGAGCAAGTCCTGGGATGTCGCGGATGTTCTTGTTATGTGGGTTGACAATCTGTTAAAAAAATAAAATATTGTGATTAATTGTTATTCAAGTTCAATCGTGGCATAGTAACAACAGTTAGTGGTATGATGCCTAAGAATTGCAAAAACGAAATAGAAGTTTGAACTCAATTGGCCAAAACAAAAGTGCCAGATATGTCATTTGTGTAAGCAGTTGGACAAGTAGCATTAACAACTAATCATAACTCGGTTTATAGTTAAAAAAATGTTTCAGAGCATTGTTTCACTCCTAAAGTAGTGAAGGACAAATAAGCAATATGCTATAAGAATTTTTCATCACCAATGAAATTTAGTTGTGTGTTTGATTGGATAATCCACTCATAATCCTCAGGAGATGGAAGTACATAGAAAAAACCTGAAGAACATACCTTAACAACAATAATTGCAATCACACCACAAACAATCAGAAAAAGCAATGCCATAATGCATTTGTCAGTTGCAACCTGCAAGGATTTCAAATTTCAGGTACTGCTGGACATGCAAAAGCACAAGCGCACGCAGAGGGAAGAGAGAGGGATGGGGGTACCTGACGGCCAATCTCTTTCACCAGCTGGCTAGCCTTCTTTAACGAAAAGTGAACAGTATCCAGCTCATTGCCAATTCTCTTCATTTGTTCTGTCTGTAAAGCAAAAGAGATTTGTTGTACTAGATTGCATACTAAACACACAAGTATACCAGATTGCCAAAACAGGCATGTCACAGGAAAATCTTGTATAGTATGTAATGTAGAAAAACTTACTTGCTGTGATAGCGCTGAAGCAGTTTGTGTTCCAGTTTCAATAGTTTGTGCCACAACCTACAAGAAAGATGTCCTGTAAATTTGACATGAAAGAACATTGACAAGAGTGAGTGTAGTTCGTAAAGCAACCATTTTTGAACGGTCAATAGCTTGATCAGTCTGAGTCATTTGTTCTCTTCCAGCATCCATCAGTTGTTGGTTTGTCATAGCTGCAAGTTTAGACAGGTGATTACATAAGAACTAACAGAGATATCTAGCTTTCCATAGTGTCATTGTCAGCGTGATAAGATCAATGAGCCAGCAAAACCCAGTAATAAGATTTTTAGTCTTGAAATAAATTCTTTTAGCTCCTCTTCAGTTTTTGAGAAACTTGTATCTTGCAACCTACCAGGCAAAATTAATCATCGTGAAGCGAAAAGGTATTTATGAATTATATAACACTATTGCCTTCAAATCAAACAAGATAAATACCATGCTTCATTTGCATTTCCATATAGTGGATGCTGTAATGTTACTTAACCAAACAGCTCAACCATGTTCGAAACTAATTGTTTTCTCTACTTTGTTGTTCAAAAGAAAATCTATAATATAGTCTACTTGTCATTATAGTATCAAAAGTTAAGAAATCGATCCATCACAATACTTTGTAATTTCATATACTCTCAACATGATTGCAAGCTCTGCATCTTATGCTCAGCAATCATAAGGCAATTATTACATTTAAGAAGATTATTAGCATGGCATTAACCACATTTGAAAAAGATTCACATGATTATTTTCACCTGATGCTATTTGGATGTTGTCCTCGGCAGCAGGTTCACTACTTCCAGCGCCCATATCAAAGAGCTCAACCCTCTTATTATTATTACCTAGGCTACTTTGATATCTGCAACAGATAGTTTGTGTTAGCATTACTAGAAGTAACAAAAGACATTACAGAAGAATATTGCAGGAGGTACGGATGTTATAAACAAGAGCATTTTTTTTCAGTTTAAGAAACTGGGTTTCCTCCCAATGGAATTGGTTATATATAATACAACAGAGACTAAACTAGAGGTTCTGTGAAACATATTTATTCATCAAGAGAACTTGCTGACTTACGTCTTCCTCAAGGTGACATAGGAATTCAACTCTTTGATCTGTACAGTTCATAAGAAACTTTTACATGAGTATGCACAGATGGGCTACAACAAATAGCATATCAAAGGGAGGTACCAACCATATATTGCTTTCTGTCATTTAGCTGCTTGTGGACCTCAGGAGGGTTGTTTGACTCCTCATCTTTCAATATACGATCAAACTCTTTGATCAAACTGGAAAGGACGTTTTAAAAACAGAATCAGTGTATATTCAACAAAGCGGAAACTCTCGTAAATCCAACAGATTACATCTTGTTGTCTGTTTAATTGTGAATTAAAAATAATAATATTAACACCGTATATCAACAAATTATGGTCTAGAGGGTCATACATTATGGAAAGACTTCCATGCTTTCATTTAGGAATAAAAGAAAGCTGAAAGGAGGAGCCTATGAATAGGAAAATAACAACAGTATAGGCATCAAAAAGAAAACAACAATTTCGGGATAGCAGACTGAAGAACGCTCAGCTTAACCTACCGCTTGCACTCCTTCATTTTTGCTGTGAGATCCTCCAGCTGTTTAGCTTGCCTACTTGAATCTTTAATCTTGTCCATCTTTTGAAATCCATTTCTGCAAAAAGAAAAAAAATAATAGGAAAATTAAAATTCCCTGCAAGATCAAGTTAGCAATTAATAAGGCAGGTAGTACAGAAATATTTCAAATGTGACCAATATAGATTCAAACATATGTCGCTATGGTCCAATGTTATCAAGAGTACAATTGACTTTGGACCAACTCGTACTGTGCAATTGTTAGGCATGCTCATAAGGTCAATACGTTAGTGCTTGAAACTTGTCCCTTGGGAAACTTGTAACTGTTTCATTGGAATTAAATACACTCAAAATAAGAATGGTTTCATCAAGAAAATATCATGTCCCACTGAATGCACTAAAGTTTGTTGTTTCAAGTTCCGACGGTACTCTTATATTTTAAATCTTTAGCTGCCATGGCCTCCCAGATGTGAATTTGAATTTGTTGATTTTAAGCATATTGATTTTTGGAATGTTTGACCGCGCAACCTATAAAGTGCCATATTAAAAAGGATGGAGTGCCCTCAAGATTCTGAAAAGCAGTAAGGTAGTATCTATGTGGTCACCCACCTTGCGGAAATCATGTGGCCTAACAGGCCACTTCTGCAGCCTAACTACCAACTATTCAGTTACAAGTTGAGTACTCATTCCTTATACAGCCTTATAGAGCCCTTTTTTTTCTTTTTTTGAAAAAAAAAGAATACTGAATTATACATCAGGCTGTCAAAAATATATGTTTGTCGGATACTCAAGCAGTCCAAAAAGTTCAATTTGCAAGGCGCGCATGTTATCAGACAATTTGGTATCTAAATGTTCCGAAAACAAGTCGAAGTATACTATCATTATCCAAATTCATTTAGTTAAAATCGTTGAAATCGCACCGGAGCAAACAATCTGACGATCGCTTGGGACAGATTAGGCATCCAGTTGGCTCAAAACAGGAGGGAGTAAAGAAGATAGAAACAACGATTGAACCAGCGTGGGTTGGCCTCAGCGCAGAGTTGTGTGTGCGCATATTAATAGTACTACTAGTAAGTACTGAACAGAAGAGAAGAGTAACAGTAACAGTAACAGGGGAGGGAGAGATGTGGCTCACTGGAGGGCGCGGAAGATGTCCTGGACCTCGCCGTCGATCTGCTCGAGCTCCGGGCTCATGGGCACGTCGCTCGCCATGGCCAAAGGCTTCCTCCCTCCTCCGAGACCGCCGCCCCCAAACCCTACTATAGTAGAACTCTACTCCAGCGGTGAAGCACCAACCACGTAGCTCAGGGTTCCATCGCGATCGGCCGCGGAGGGGAGGAAGGAGAAGCCGAACAGGGATTGGGGATTGGGAGGAGAGGAGGAGCCTAGGGCTTGGCTCCGAGTGGTGGCGTGGCGTATTAGCTGGGGTTTAGAATAGAATCCAATCTGCCGCAACACACAAAGCCAAGAAACGAGAGGAAAGGGGACGGGAAAAAAAAAACTGAAAGAAAGAAAGAAAGCGACGCGCTCAAGCAGCTTACGGTTGACAGCGAGGACTCTCAAGTCAGATAACGTTGTTAAACAACAAGAAGGTCGCAATCTATCAGAGTGTCAGGCCCAACTACCTGCTGTGCTGGCTGCTTATTCTTCTTCTGCTGCTGCGCCAATGGCATTTTTAGGCCCCCATTGAATCAAATAAAAAACCATATAAATTATAGAGGATTTTATCCTATAAGAAATAATCCTATAGATTCCTTTGAAACAAAGGATTAAAGGATTGTTCCTATGAAATGAATCTTACTAAAGCAATTTTGAAGGAAAATAAGCATGAGGTTTCACCATGTTTTCCTCTTCATGTGTCTAAGATTCCTTCCTGCGTTTTTCCTGTGTGCTAATCAAACAATAGTTTGGAGACTTTATTGTGTTTTAAAATCCATAGTAATCCAATAAATATGACATTTTATTTCTATGTTTTTTCTACTCCTATGTTTTTTTCCAATCCTGCGATTTAAGTGGGCCCTTAATTTTTCTTTCTTTCTTCTACTAATTACTCCGTTCCTACCGTTCCATTATATGTGGTAATATTTTGAGACGGAGAAAATAATCTTCTTCCGTACGAAGGGTTTTCACAAACTTGCATTTTAGGATTTTGCCTGTCTGAAACGTACTAAATGACTTTTTAGCCTTGAATAGTCAGCATAATTAATATTTTTGGTAACAACAACAATATCCCAAATCTCAACCTTACCCTTTATTTTGGATAATGCTCAACCTTACCCTTGAAAACACAAGCTAAATCCATTAGGCATGGAAGAAAAAGAAAAGAAACGGTTGAGGCCTTTCACAGCGCTCCACGGTGGATCGGTGCTACACCCTGCCACGCATGAGTTTCGCTGAGGTGGAGGGGGAGACCGCACCCACGCTTTGTACCTCGTCCCCACACATAGCGACGCAGTACCTGCCCTTCGACGCGAGCACGCGCGGCTAGGAGGAGGCGACGGCGTGTGCGGCGGAGTGGGAGGAGGCGCGGCGAGAGGAGGGCGAGGCGGAGAGACGAGAGGAATGGCTGGAATCGTCGAATGGATAGGGTCGACCCTCGCTCTAGGAGGGGTAGGTGAGGAAAATTTCTTTGCCCCTCCCGTGACCTCGCGCATTGTTGGGTAACGCCCACTGTGGGCTTGGTACTCTTCATCAGTGTCTCTATGCACATAATATATGGGTGCTTGCTCTGTGGGGTGAGTATCTTTGAGCTGTGACTTTGGGCTATGGGTATGGGCCCCATAGCTTGTAGTGCTATTGCCCTGATATGTTAGGGCTATTTTGGAACGTAAGAATCTAAAATTACTGAAATAGGAAAAAAATTGTATATCTTGGTCCATTGAATCCTGCGGCAGATAAAACCATAAAATTACTCAAAATAGTAGTAGATGTTTGGAATTTTTGAAAGAATTTGAAAAAAAATGAGGCCAGACCTCATGCTAGAAATCCTCTAAGGGCCCCTTTGATTTGTAGGAAAAATGTAGGAATTTTGGAGGATTTCAATCCTATGGAAAAAAATCCTATGAAGGCCTTTGAGACAAAGGATTGAATCATATCCAATCCTTTAAAATTCCTATGGAATGGGTAATCCTATGCACATTTTGGAGGAAAGTTAGCAAGAGGTCTAACCTTTTGGAACATTTCCTCTGAGTCTATCTCTCTCATCTGATTCCTGCGTTTTTCCTGTGGTCCAATCAAACGGCCATTCCTGTGTTTTTCCTGTGTTTTGCAATCCTCTGTTTTACAATTGTATTCCTGTCAGAATCCTGTGTTTTTCCTATTCCTCTGTTTTTTCATTCCTACGATTCAAAGGGGCCCTAAAATATGAAGGGTTTTTCCTATCCTAAGGCCCCCTTTGAATCGCAGGATTGAGAAAACGTAGTAATATGAAAAACATAGGATTTTGATAGGAATGTAAGTGTAAAACAGAGGATTGCAAAACGCAGGAAAAACACAGGAATGACCGTTTGATTGAACCACAGGAAAAACACATGAATTGGATGAGAGAGATAGACTCAAAGGAAAGTTAGCAAGAGGTTGAAACTCTTGCTAAATTTCCTCCAAAATCTCTATAAGATTGTCCATTCCATAGGAATTTCAAAGGATTGGATAGGATTCAATCCTTTGTTTCAAATGGCTTTATAGAAAATTTTCCTATAGAATTAAAATCCTCTAAAATTCCTATGTTTTTCCTCCAAATCAAAGGGGCCCTAAGAAGTTCTTTTGAATCAATCCTACAAGCCAATATATCATATGTAAGCTGGAAAAAAATCTCAAGAAAAAAAAGGAAAGGAGGGATAGAGTCGGGTGTAATGGGCCATATCTTATTTTTGGGCTCATAAAAGAACAGTCTCACCATTGGGCCTCCAATGATAAACCTCTTCTATCCGTTCGATTCCGTTCCGTCCCGGCGGCAGAACCGCTGCCACTCCGTCATGTTTGAGCCGGTGAGGGTGAAACACTAAGGAGATGTTTGGATGCTATACTAATTTTACCACTATTGACCATACTTTTATGCCATACTTACCTAAGTTGTGGCTTACAAATAGTGACCCGCACCTTAGCTAACAAAATAGGATTGTGCCACACTTTGTTGAGTTGATGACATATGGAGCCATAATGGATGAGAAGGAATCTTGCCACAAGTGTGACTATGAACGAAACAATAGACTAACTTGGTAAAACTTGCCTAACATGAGGTGCGGCAACCTCTGGAGTAAACCAAACAACCCCTAAGGTTTTTTTTTCTTTTTGAGGATGAAGCAGTTAAGTTTAGACGTGGTTATGTATGTTATCTATTTGATAGCCGTCATCTGGTTTATTTCTTTGACTATAAAATTCAGTTGTAACCCCAATGATCCTATTAAATTTGAATTGTTGCAGTTTTGCATTTCTGCTTTATGGCCATTCGACAATGAACCTATGATTTTGAGGAGCTTTTCTCCGTTTCAGTACAGCCATCTGAAGGGTGTCCTTGTTACAGGATACAAAGGGGCCATAGAGCAACCTGAATTTCTTGCACATATCGCGGAGCTATTAACTGTTGATACAGTCGAAGCACCGTGGAATGATATCTTTGGATACGTCATACGAATCAAGCATCAGCTTAGAGCACCATTTTCGTCAAATTGCAGCTAGTTACCTTCATGAAAGGCTTTCACCTGCAACAAAGCTTTGTGTTGTTAATTTCTTATTGTGTTTCTTAATTTCTTCTTCATTGGTGCACCTGCTATGCTGGACACATGGCTTCGACAGGCTTGGTGTTTCTTTGGGTTTTTGCCCAGTCAAAAAAATGACTCTGGATAATACCACTGGTTAGTCTTGAACATTTTGTGGGATTCTAATGATGAACATTTTGTACTCCGACACTAAACTCTACAAGAAGGTTACTTGATGGCAACTTAATTTTGTTTTTATATTTAAGCTATTGTTCATAGACAAGGAGACTCTAGAGAATGCTTTTATGCTCAAATTGTAGCATGTTTACCTGTCTATAGGCCAGCTTGAATTTCTTGTTCGTATCGCTGAAATTAAAAACACCCCTGGGCTGGAGTTATCAACTGTTGATACACTTCAAGCAATGTGGAATGATGCCTTTGGATATAATAAATCAAATATTAGCTCAGTGCATCACCATGCTCGTCAAGTCGCAGCTTACCTTCGCAAAAGACTTGCACCTACAATAAAACTTGTAATCAAATCCACTTTCTCCGAGACCTTGGATAGAGGAAAACCAGAATGTCCACAGCTAAAGTCATTCTCAACCCAAGACGCTAGGCATAGTTTCCATAAACTCCATATCATCAAGAAACTAGTACTAGAAACTAATCTTCCAATGCAAACGCCACTATTTTATACTTAAATTTAATGCTACTTATCTCACATGATGTCTTGGATGTTATGTATAAACCATGTCTTATTCAAGACATGGTTTCCTTCTCTTTCCTCATTTATTCACTTGCTACGTCATTTTTTATTCTATGTGGCAACTTATTTAATACTATGGACACCATCCTAGTCATTGGGTTAGGAATGACCTAACTGCCTCCTCCTCCTGCTGCTGAGGCAATGGCCCTTAATTTTGTACTACCTCCATCCTAGTTTAGTTGTCACTTTGACTTTTTCTTTGTAACATTTGACTATTCGTTTTATTTGAAAAATTAGTGCAAATATAAAAATTGATAAGTTATACTTAGAGTATTATTGATAACAAAGCAAATCACAAACAAAATAAATAATAATTTCATATATTTTTAATAAGAGAAATGATCAAAAGTTAAAAAAAAACTCAAAGTGACAAGTATTTTGGAACGGAGGTAGTATCTGACAATGAATTACCTGATTATTTGCTGATTTACTCAACCATGGAGTTTCACTTAATGCCTGATGATATTTGCTTTGTTTGTTCTTTGAGATGTGTATTGTTGCATTGGCCATATAATACTTGTCCAATTTGAACTATTGCAAATTATAATAACTAAAAATTGTGTACAAGTTTAAAAATGTATACCCATATAATTAATTTTAATTCTAGCAATTAATATTAAACTCGCTAAAACCAGAAGTTGACAGTTGACGCTTTATGTTCAACTTATTTATATAAATGTTCCTCTTCTAAATTTGTACAAAAGATGTACTAGATATGATAAAATAGCAATAAATTACAGAAAATAGCTTAAGAATTATCTAAGCTAATTAATTATTACGTGTTAAATACTCAATATACACAACAGTTATGTCGCGCAAACACCATGCGTCTTAAAAACCTACATGTATTTATCCAAATAATTAACATTCTGATATTACATATAAAATATAGGTCATAGTTACGTAAATGCGTGACTTAACAGGCTAGTTTTCTTGTGCAGTTTACTTGATGGCCACTTATTTTGTTTTTTTTAATTAGGCTGATTATTTCAAAAGAATGTTTTAAGTTGAAATTGAGTAACGAGAGAGCTATGTCTCGCTATGCAGACCTCGGTTGTCAGCCATAATCACGAATAGCGTCATAAAAAAGGAATGATTAGCTGCAATGTCACCCTCAGGAAAGAACTTTATCTATCTCCTGTTCTGAAAGAAATATGAAAGTGGAGCCTTTTTACAATGAAAGCACTAATTTTCACTATTTATGATCATACAAGTGTTTCAGCTAGCTGAGGTAAGTCAAGGGTCAATATATATATATATATATATATATATATATATATATATATATATATATATATATATATATATATATATATATATATATATATATATATATATATATATATATATATATATATATATATATATATATATATATATATATATATATATATATATATATATATATATATATATAAATTTTCATTCGGTCCGTGTCCCCGAATCTTGGCAACTAATGGTACACACGTACGCAGGCATAATCAAATATAGCGTTCATGTGAGTGGCCATGTGAAGTTATAGTTTGGCATCAACTTCTTCAGATGTTTAACATGTATCTTGTGAGCCTTTCATACATCTTCACGATAAATCTTCAACTTTGTTAGTTATAGAAAATAGACAATAACAGACTAGCTGATTATTAAGCACATGAAGGCTGTTGTTAATTAGCAGAGTTGTAATCTGAAATCAACTCCTAGCAGTCTGAAAAAGATGAACTGCGTGTCACACTACTAGAAAAAGTATTTTTGCAAGCGGCCAAAAGCGATTTTTTCAGGCGGAGGGGAGGCCCGCCTGTAGCCCAACGATTGATGATTTTCGCAGTCGGGGCAATGGCAATGGCCCGCCTGCGAAAATGCGTTGAAAAAGCAAAAAAAAATCGCGGGCGCTGCCGCCACGCGCCTTGCTGCCGCCGCCCTCCCCTGGCCGGAGCCGCGCCGGGCGTCGTCGTCGTCGCCGCCGCCCCACGCCGTCGTCACCGCCACCGCCCCCGCTGGCCTCCTCCCTCCCTCCTCCGGCCAGATCTGGGAGGGAGGGGGGAGGGGAGCCGCCGCCACCGCCCCTGCCGACCTGCCCCTCCCTCCTCCGGCCAGATCTGGGAGGGAGGTGGGAGGGGAGCCGCCGCAGCCGAGCCGTCGTCGCCGCCGCCGCCGGTAGAGGGAGGGAGGGGAGGGGGCGCCCAGACGCATGTTGAGGGGAGGGGAAAGTGTTTGAGGAAGAGAGAGAGCTGAGTGAGGGAAATAAGTGATGGGGAGGGGTGGAGGAGAAGATAAGACTTATAAATTTTTGGGGTAGGTACCATTTTCGCAGATGCGGTTTGAGTGGTCCGCCTGCGAAAATGATTTTCGCAGGCGTCGCTTAAGTGGTCCGACAGCAAACTTCATCCTGATTTATATTTTTGTAGGCGGTCATTTGACTTTAAGGGTTATGTCTGTCTGTGGAAATCAGACATCTACGTTGAGAAAAATATATTTTATAGTAGTGTCAGGCTGTCAGCAACCCATGAAATGGTTAACAAAAGGCTAAGTAATGCGACTCGACCTACCAGACCCCAAAGTAGGTTCGTAACTCATCAGTATACTAGTTAGCATCTCCACGAGTATACTTGATTAGCATAAGATAAACAAACCTGACTGAAATCGAGAGTCTTATTAAAAAGTACTGACTGAAATCAACTTGTATTTTTGCTCCTGCTCTTTATACCAACAGCGTCACACCTCACACGCAAATTTACACAAAATTTGACAATCGAAGGCCAATTCGAATACTCCTATCTCTGACCAAACGCACATCTTAAATTTGGTCACAACAGACAACTACAACTCCTTTATATATATACAAGTCCAATGCAAAAGATCCATGTAGTTAAGCTGCGTAAGTAGAGTGCTCATTCCGTCTCATAATACAAGAGATTGCACTGTTTAACCACTCGTTTTATTTAAAAAATTTTAGAATTATTATTTATTTTTTTACTTACTTTATTATCCAAAGTATTTTAAGCACAATTTTTTGTTTTTTATATTTGCATAATTTTTTTTAAATAAGACGAGCGATCAAAGAGTACAAATAAAAAATCAAAATCCCTTAAATCATGGGACGGAGGGAGCATATGTTAAGCTGGTAATGATCTGATCAAAAAAATCTATGCGTCGTCAAAATTGATCGAATCGAGAGTTCGTTTGCAAAGGCGACAGGAAGATACACACGCTTTGATGCATGCATGTCCGTGTAAAGATGGTGTTCTTTTTTTTTTTTATGACACGACACGGACAAGTGACGTGGCGATCCCTTGTCCCCACCGATGGGGGAAAACAAGCAGCTGCATCCACCGTTTTGGACCGGCTGGGGCCGGCCAAGTCGATCCGGCGTGGCCCATCCATCCGTCCGAGTCATCCCGCAAAATCCATCCCCCAACAAGTGGCAGATGGTGTGCATGCATCTTCACTCACACACTCTCTACAAATGTCTACATCGTCGATCAACTTAAAGTGAAACAAAATTACCGGAGCATTTATATGTGCTTAATTATGGCATGTGCTCGGAAGATAAGGTTAGGAATTTCTTCTTCAATACATAAAGTGGGGTAGCTAATTAGCACATATTTAATTAAGAATAGTTACGAAATGAATCAATACGATTTTAAATTACTTTTCTAACTTCTTTTTCTTTTACAAAACACACTGTTTAGTTTCCTACAATCACACGATCCAGCAGCCACAGAGCCAGACATCATGGAGATTATCCCAAAGACCCACGCACGATTCGCCACGTCGACGGTGACCCCACCTGTCAGAGACACCGGCGCCCCCCGCTAGATTCCTTCCTCAAACGTCCCGTCGCGGCGGCATCGCATACCACGGGGACCACGCGCACCCCCTACTGTAGTCTGTACCCTACGCCATCCCAGGAATCCGCGCCCTGGGCCCCACCACCCTCCCCCCGCTGACGAGGTGGGGCCCACCGCCACCGCGCTCTTCTAGTAGCCCAAAGCTCCTCCCCCGCTGCTGCTTCTTCCACGCGCTCACGCGGCTCCCGTTTTCGCGGCTGCGTTTTCTCGCTTTCGCCGCAGCTCCTCCCTTCGTCGTCCGTACGACGCCGGCCGGCCGATGCGCCGCCGGTCCAGGGGCGCCGCGGGGTGGTGCTGTTGTCGGTAGGGAGGGAGTGGGGGTGGGTGGGGGGATGATGGCGTACTCGGAGCCGGCGGCGAGGGCGGTGGCGGAGGAGGTGGCGCGGTGGGGAGGGATGAGGCAGACGGGGGTGACGCTGCGGTACATGATGGAGTTCGGGGCGCGCCCCACGGAGAGGAACCTGCTGCGGTCGGCGCAGTTCCTGCGCAGGGAGCTCCCCATCCGCATCGCCCGCCGCGCGCTCGACCTCGACTCCCTCCCCTTCGGCCTCTCCACCAAGCCCGCCATCCTCAAGGTGACCACCCCCCTCCTCTCTTTTCTTTCCCCACCAGAGAGGATGAGAGGAGGATGAGGAGTGCTCCACCGCTTTGCGTTTCTCTCTAGATTTGGGCCAACCAGTGCCTCGACTTTTCGGGAAGATTTTTTTTTTTTGCTCTCCTTTTGGAGAAATCCGATTTGGGACTGGGATTTTCTATGAAGTTCTTTTTTTTCCCATTTGCTAAAAGTAGTAGTACTAGCTTTCTAGTAGGAGTATTGGTTAATCTACTGGGATGTTTATTTGCGACCATTTTTAAAAATAAAAACTGTTCTGTTAGGATTTAGTGATATGTTCTTCCAACTCGATTGTTAAAATTTTAATAAATTATCACCCCGCTCCATTCCTCTTTTTGGTGAGTTTTTTTTGGAGGAGGAACGGGAGAGATGGCCAGTGTTGAGACGGCCTCATTTGTTGGGGAATAACAAATTAAATTGGTCCTTCTAAATTATAGTAGTATCTGTTTTTTTTACGGAAAACCAAATTTTATCTGTTGTGTTGCTTTCGTTTAATTACGCAGATTTTTGTGAGTGGTGACCGTCAATTCTCGACTAACACTGTAGAGTAGTTTAAATGTCACACTCTTTCATATCATTCGCTTGAAATAACATCACCGAAATCTTCTTGTTCAATCCCAGCCAGCTTTTCAAATTTTGCTAAATTTTCCATTTGTTTGGTCGTTTCAGTTCTTCGGAAGTAGTGTAGCACAGCTGTGTTTTAGGACTAGAGGAATTTGTTAGGTTCCTTCTCGCCAACTTGCTTAAATCGCTAGTGTCTTTTTTTAAAAGACGCATTGACTCCTCGAAATTATCAGCTCGGCCAATCTAAAGGCCCTGAACTTGTCAAATTGTAAATTTTCTAGGAGGATTTGCAAAGTTGAGTCATTATGTTCTTGCCAGGGAAAGATCCATTTGCAGGACTAACTTTTGGTCTTTCTCCACTGTGAAGGTGAGAGATTGGTATTTGGACTCATTCCGCGACTTACGGTGCTTCCCGGAGGTGAGGAACCGGGATGATGAGCTTGCATTCACCGAGATGATCAAGATGATTCGAGTGCGGCACAACAATGTGGTGCCCACCATGGCGTTGGGTGTGCGGCAGCTGAAGAAAGACCTGGGTGGCACAAAGGCCTTTCCCCCTGGCATTGATGAGATCCATCAGTTCCTCGACCGCTTCTACATGTCAAGGATTGGGATCCGCATGCTGATAGGTTAGCAGATTCCGCATGAAGTATTTATTAAATGATGATGGAAATGGAATCTATCTACTAATATAATGGCCTTACTTTTAGGCCATTGATATTCCTTGGCCCTTGCCTGCTGGATAAAACTGGCTAAAAGCCTTGTCAGCACTTAACAATCTGGAAAATATAGTTTTTCTTTGCACATGAATATTTTATTTATTTTGGTATAACATGTTGGCTATATTAGAGCAGCAATAGCTGTAATGTCCAATCAGGATGTCTTTTTCCTCAGAATGTGGTGATTAGAGGATACTCAATCATATCGTTCTAGCTTCTTGTCCAGAAACTAAAGTTACCACAGAGCAGCTATCAACCATTTACGGTTACATGTCAATAAGAATAATCCTTTTTTACTTTATTTATGAATGGAAGAAATTGTTTTTCTTTTTTTGATGTGAAAGTGATGCTAACATAACAAATAAGTGACAATTGCTACTGCACTTTTTTTTACTGAGTTGTACTAACTTGCTTGATTTCAGGGCAGCATGTTGCTTTGCATGAGCCTGATCCAGAACCTGGTGTTATTGGACTCATAAGCAAAAGATTATCCCCCATGCTGGTGGCTCAACATGCTACTGAAGATGCACGTGCTATTTGCATGAGGGAATATGGATCAGCCCCTGATGTGAACATATATGGAGACCCAGATTTCACATTTCCGTAAATCCCTGATTTAAATACTTGCTACATGTTTTTGTTTAATTTGATTTAATAGCACTTCATTGTTAGTTCTTCTTTGCTATTAGAAATATTTGTTGGCCACCTAGTTTCTGTTGTCATTTAAATCTTCCATGACTTCTACGCAATTGTCAACTAAGCTGCTCTGCTTACTAGTCCATGCACAAATCACATTTTTTGGCCTTATTTCTGTTTGTCAGAAACCACTCTAGCTGAACAACCTCTATACTGAATTTTAATCAGAATATGGCTGAAGGACAGGAAGTATTAAAACAGTTGTCCTGAACTGCTTTGCCTTCTTGATTTCAGATATGTTAAACTACATCTACAACTGATGATGTTTGAATTGGTGAAGAATTCCCTCCGTGCAGTACAGGAACGATATATGAACTCTGATAAGCATGCGCCTCCTGTTAGAATCATAGTCGCTGATGGAGCAGAGGACGTAACAATCAAGGTATGACTCCTTCCCCAAGAATTATGCTGACTTTGAAGTGTTTTCTGGACTCAAATCATGCTAGCAGATATCAGTTTTCGCAATTTTTATTGATGTGTAAACAATACACAGTAGTGATTAGAAATTCTGAGCTATTTTTAAATATGGTTTTGAGTTTATTTAAATAGTATGGTGGTCACTTTGGTCTTGCAGTTTCTGTTTAAAGAAAGACTGGTGTTGCAATAGCATAGCAAGTTCTGCTGCATTTTCTAAAGTGATCGTTATTCTGTGCTGATAGTAATAAGGTCATTACTGTTACAGAAAATTGGGTCAGTTTTTATGTGAAAGCATCACCCATTTCTCCCTTTATTTTTCATGTTCTTCTCTCTTTCCTAGTTTCTCCGCGTATGATAGCTTTGTTGTGACTTTTTATATAGATAGTTCTTATGTATATGAGATTACAAAAAGATATTACGGGTTTATCTATCTTTGATAGTTTAATTATTTGCAGTTACCCAATGTATTTATTATAGGTACGCCTATTTCAGTTAGAACCTTTTTGGTGCAGATTAGTGATGAAGGTGGTGGAATACCCAGAAGTGGTCTCTCGAGAATTTTCACATATCTCTACAGCACAGCAGAAAACCCACCTGATCTGGATGGCCGTAACGAAGGAGTGACCATGGCCGGGTACGGCTATGGGATCCCGATTAGCCGTCTTTATGCTCGATATTTTGGCGGGGACCTGCAGATCATTTCTATGGAAGGATATGGTATGTCCACAGTTCACTTTCTATGTCCTGTGAATTGAAGCTCTTCTTTTTTATATGGTAAAGAAGAGTAATGGCCAAAAGCCCAAAACCCTTGGGATTTGGAGGCTTTCATCTACCATGCGTTCTCTCTCTATAATCTTCATAAACTGCTGTGAGAACTTACCACTCATGAAACATGATGCAGATGTTATACTATCATCATAATTTTGCATAAACAAGACAGTTTCATCATCTAATTGACTGTCATTACCTCTTTTGTGTAGGAACCGATGCTTACCTCCACCTATCACGGCTAGGAGATTCGGAGGAGCCCTTGCATTAGGAGATCTGGAGGAGGAAACCCTTTGCCTCAGTTCTGATACCACTGCTGTAATTAGGATGCTATTGCTTTTACCATTGCTGTGCTGGTATGCAAATACATAGTTCCCAAGGCCAGCCAGCTCTATGTGCTTCCAGTTTGCTGGAGCGTGATCATAATTCAGATTTCAGAATCCCCTCTGGTTCACATTGCCATTAGAACTCGTTATCCCTCGCCCTCGGTGGCTGCCTGAAAAATGTGATGTACAGTTGTCCGTTTTCGGAGTTCTGCATGGGGAGTATCTTTTTTTTCAGAGTTCTGCTTCTGCGATTTGGGTAAGCAAGGATATTGTTAGAAAAAAGGAATTTCTTGTTTTGCTCAGATAAAAAAAAATCGGGGGCTGCTAGCTCCCAAGTAAAGTAACAGCCTGACATCTTCGGACCTTACCTTCCTATCGCGGCAGCCGGTAGCCATGTGTTCGGCAGTGAATGTTTCTACTACGGCAAATTTTGCTACAGGACATCGCGACTTTGTGGTTTTAGCTGTAGGACACTGCACGTAGTCACTTTTAGAAAAAGACACTCAAAATGTGGTTATTTGCCAAGGGACAAAATGTGGTTATATTTTGTTTATGCAATAAAATATTAATTTCTGGTTCAATAGAAGAGATAAACAGTGTAAAAGGTCAAAAATGCCCTCGGGCCCACTTGTCATATTCTTCCCCCACCCCAAACCTCCCTCCTTGCCTCCTCTACCCCCACCGCCGACAACATCCTCACCCCACCCACGGCCACGAGCAACGAGCTCGGCACTGGGATGGGCGGCCAACTTGGCGCAGGGGGAGGCGGCGTGCGCCGACGGCGCCCACGGCGGCGGCCTCGCCGTAGCTTTGCCACGAATCGAACTCACGGGGTCGAGATGAAGAAGCGGAAGAGGCGCGGCAGTGGCACCTCCGCCGCCTTTGACCGGAGCGTCTTCCTCATCCTGCTCGCCACCGCCGCCGTCGGACAGCGCTAACCAGTGACCCCGAGCAGCCTCCGCCACCGCTTGTCGCCGTCCCACCGCCCCAAGCTGCGTCCGCCCCCCGGCGCTGTCCAACGCCCTCCTCAGCGCCGCCCACCGCCGCCGCATCACGCGACGCCCTCGTCGGCACCGCCCGTCCCCGCGCGCCACCGCCCACGCCCGTCACCATCCCGCCGCCCGCCGCTGCTGCATCACGCGACGCCCTCGTCGGCGCCGCCCGTCCCCGCGCGCCGCCGTCTTCCGCGTGTGCCTGCGCGCCGCCGCCGCCCACGCCCGTCGCCATCCCGCCGCATCACACGACGCCCTTGTCGGCGCCGTCCGTCCCCGCGCGCCGCCGCCCACGCCTGTCCCCACGCGCCGCCGTCTTCCGCGTGTGCCCGCGCGCCGCCGCCCATCGCCCACGCGCCGCCGCCCACGCCCGTCCCCACGCGCCGCTGCAACGCCTCAGTAGCGACCTCGCTGTTAAAGGAGGAAGAGAAAGAGAGAAGAGGGCAATTTGGTCATGCCACTTAAAAAAGTAGGCCCCTTTCTCGCTTAGTCAGCACAAAAATATTAATTTAATGAATGGAGTGTCCCCTGGCAAATAACCACATTTTGAGAGTGTCTTTCCCCAAAAGTGACTCCATGCGGTGTTCTACAGCTAAAACCACAAAGTCGCGATGCCCTGTAGCAAAATTTGCCCTACTACTTATCGTTATCTGTACTCACGCTTTCAAGCTAGTATTAAGAGCAGGTACAATAGCAGATTATTAGCCAGCTATAAACATATTTTAATGAGATAAAAGATGAGAGAGAAGAGTAACAGGCTACAGATCTATAGCCAGCTGCACCGCGGACTCCAAGACGCAATGTGTGTATAACAGGTGGGACCATGTATTAATAGTATAGTAAGCAACTATTGTATGAATTGGCTATAGATGAATTGGAGCTAGTAGTGGGCTATACTATTAAACTTGCTCTAAGGGGGTGTTTAGGTGCATGGGTGTAAAGTTTTGGCGTGTCACATCGAATATACGGATACACATTTGAAGTATTAAATATAGACTAATAACAAAACAAATTACAGGTTCCGTCTGTAAACTACGAGACAAATTTACTAATCCTAATTAATCCGACATTAGCAAATGTTTACTGTAACAACACATTGTCAAATCATGTAGCAATTAGGTTTAAAAGATTCGTCTCGCAATTTATACGCAATTTGTGTGATTAGTTTTTTTCATTTATATTTAATACTCTATGAATGTGTTCAAACATTTGATGTGACATGGTGAAAAATTTTGCCAGAGGATCTAAACATGCCCTAAACAAAAATTATATAGGAAAGTTGTTTAAAACAATCATATTAATTCATTTCTAGAGGTCTTTTTATCTGAAGTTACTTAACCATGTGTCAATCTGTCGCTCTATTTTATGTGTACGAAGGGTTAGTTTCCAATCCATACTGAAGAACACAGTTATGGATGCATTTTTAGTCAAAGCATATGTATCCTTTGTTGGCACACTGACAACATGCATGCGCTCTAAAATACCAGCGTAGGTCAAGAGTTACACATGGACTCTATCCAATAGCATTATCACGGTTTTATGTCCAACCATTATTCTAGTAGAATACATATATTCAACACGAACTATCTCCTTAGATCGTCTATAAAAACCGCCTATTCATAATTGTAACTGTACTCAAATTTGATGAATAAATTTCCACTACATATCTCTCATGTAATACAATGAATTTACTATAATTAAGTTTTATCACTTATTTATTGTCGGTAGCACAATGTCAAAGTTTTCGGTTACTGATCATTCAAACAGTACAACAGTTGTATTAATGTTACACTATTCAAATCTCCCGCCATGAGTCAAGTAGTGGATGAGTAAATGACAACGTCAAGCCTGAACAACAAAGAGTATTCCTTCTTCGCCAGCAACATTTTACAAGTATTTTCGTTCTACAACAACAGATATACTGAGCCTGGGTACGCAACCACTTGATTAGCACGGAAGCCGGCCCTGTCACTGAAGCCGCCAAGTTACCTTGACACAACTCATATAGGTGAAGATCAGTAAAACACTAGAACATAGCAGTGGGCCTGTTTAGAAGAATTTAAGATTCTAAAAGTAATTGGTTGGTAACCAGTTTTTAAGAATTTAAAAAAGCTGAGTTTCCCAGCTTCTGACTACTAGTTTATTTTATGGATTCTACAACTACACCAATAAAAAAGTCACAACAAAGCTATCATACACGAAGAAACTAGGAGAGAGAGAAGAACATGAAACATAAAGGGAGAAATGGGTGATGATTTCACATAAAAACTACAGCTTCTAGAAGTTAAACGGTTTAGTGAGCATCTAATTATAGAAGAAGCTGCGGTAACTAGAAACTCCCCCGGACAGACCCTGTGTCTTTGCGTAGCCGTGCCCTTATCGATTTCTTAGTGTGGAAGAGTTGATATGATCCATTCATCTTCCATCGGACGGCCTACATCGACTACAGTACAGGCTCACCTGTCTCCGACTCCGATTCCTTCTCCGCGGCGGACAGCGCCGGCGCACCAATAAAAAGAGGCCCCACCCGCCTCGACGACGCCTTCCGCTTTCCCCCTCCCCCGCCTCTCTCCGGCGCCGGCGAAACCCTAACCCCGGCAGCCACGGCTTGCCACCCGAGGCAATGGGGGATCGCGCGGCGGCGGCGGCGGAGGCGAAGACGTCGGTGTGGTGGGACATCGACAGGTGCGGGGTTCCCCCGTGCTGCCGCGACCCGCACCGCGTCGCCCACGGCGTCATCGCTGCGCTCGCCGCCGCGGGGTGCGCGGGCCCCGTCTCGATCTTCGCCTACGGCGACGCCGCCCGCGTTGCCCCGCCCGTCCTGGCCGCCCTCTCCTCCACCGGCATCTCCCTCAACCACGTCCCCGCCGGTATGAATGCTCTCTTTCCGTCAAATATAGCAGCATCTGCACTTGCTCACTGCGCGCTACTGGTGTGAAATCCGCATCATATTTAGAAGGCTATTGATTTTTCCACCTCCAATAATTTGCAGGAGCTAAGGATGGAACCGACAAGAAGATGCTCGTCGACATGCTCTTCTGGGCATTCGACAACCCGCCGCCGGGCAATTACTTGCTTATTTCGGGCGATCAGGACTTCTCCGACCTGCTTCACAGGCTCAGGATGAAGCGATACGGTATCTTGCTGGCGCAGCCCTCAAATGTGTCATCTCGAGTGCTTGCTGCGGCGGCGAGGACTGTCTGGTCTTGGGAAAAACTTGTGGCTGGAGAGTCTCTGTTGGTAGAGTCCACACATACGCATGGATTGCCGGATTGCAATCCTAAATTAAATAGCTTGGATGTATCGAAGTGCTCGCAGAATAAGAGCTTGGATGCGTCGAAGTGTTCGCAGAATAAGAGCTTGGATGGATCGAAGTGCTCGCAGAGTAAGAGCTTGGATGGATCGAAGTGCTCGAATAGTAAAGTTCATGCTGTGTGTGGTAACGGTGACAGTAATGTGAAGGCATGTGATCGGTATAAGGTGAAGCCTCTTCAAAAGTATGTAAAGAAGACTAATGCAGTATCGAGTTCCACAAATAACCAAGGTCAAGTAGTCGTGGTCGATGGATTTTCTGATGATTCTGCAGGAAGCACTGGTAGTGAGCAAGATAAGAGTTCTGTTTCGTCATCGTCATCAAGTTCTGAATCATTGGAGGTCGATCTCCCAAGTCTGCTAGGAACTCCTCCTTTGGCTGACCTCCCAAGTCTGCTAGGAACTCCTCCTTTGGCACAGTCATCAGCTCAGGAGCCTGTGGTGTCTACTAGTTCTCAACAAGTTGGACCATTGAACATGACAGGTAAGAAACCTAGCACATCAGTCAAATTTGTACCAAGAAAGGGAACTGTTGATCTTGGTCTCAGTAAACATCATCACCAAATGTTTATGCAATCACAATCGTCTGAAGTAAAGAGTAAGCTTCATTCTGAGTATGATATAGCTGAAAAGAATGCAAAGAAGGGTAACCAAAGCAAGTCAAATCCAATTCAAAGGTATGTAAAGAAGACAAATATTACATCTAGTCCTGCTAGCAATCAGCTTGATTCAGATGGAATGCCTGAGTGTTCCACGGGGAACACTCCAAGTAAATTGAATCAGTTGCCTGTCTTACCACCACCAAACTCTGAATCACTGGAGGAAACAAAGGTGGATCACTCGAGATCGCTAGGTATTTTTACCTTGCCCCAGTCATCATCTCAAGCACCAGTGCTGTCTACTCATTTGCATAAAGTGGAAGAACCACATGAACTGATTGTTGGCAAGCAGCCCTCTTGCACATCAACTGAGCTCGCATCAAGAGATGGAACCAATGATTCTCGTGTTAGTATTGGACATTATCATTCAACCTCTATGCAATCCCAATCTTCTCTGGCACAACATACGCTTCATTGTAACTATAATATGGGTGATAAGGTTGGCAAGGCAAAGGCAAGAAATCAGCATAAGGTGACACAGCGTCAACAATATATAAAGAAGGCAAATATTGTATCTAGTTCTGCACACAATGAAATAGATTTGGTTAAAGGATTTTCTGGTAATTCTAAAGGAAGCATCTTGAGCAATCCAAGTAAATCTGTGTTAACATCGTCAATTTCTGAATCTCTGGAGGAGGCAAAAGCGAATTGTTCAACTCCGCTGAAAAATCCTCCCTTCTCCCTGTCATCAGTTAATAAACCTGTCACACCTACTGATTTGCAGCACCTGGGATCAGAGTTCATCTTTGGTAGTAATCATAGCTTATCAACTGAATGCATGCCAAAAGATGGGATTTTTTATTTTGGTGACATTAATGGTCAGAATAGTCCAGCATGTCAGCAAGCCCATTCTTCTCTTTTGCCAGAAATACATAAATCAATTCCTCCTAGTGCAGCTGGCCATTCTAACTCAGTAAATTCAGATGTTGGCAGCTCATACCCAACATCAACTGGGTTTAATGGTGTTCCTTCTGCTCAAATACAAACATCGCCAAGCGGCTTAACCTTTCAAAACATGCTTGATATTTGCTCTGATTTCAGTAGATTGACTATTTCTGAGTGCCCTCCAGGAACAAGTGAGAAAAGGCCACCTTTTCAAGGTATTCCTTCTAACTATACTGCTTTTGGTATGCCAAATACTTCTGGACATCTTAGAGTTCCTCATGAGATCGGATCCACTTTCCATCCTGGTTCTGTCGTCAGCTTCCATCCGAGTCACTCTAGTGCTCGTCAGTGTGCCCGATCTCCTTCCTGCAACATGCAAAACACTGGCGATCATGGAGAGACGGAAGGCTCTCCACCAAGTTCTTCTGAGCCTGAAGTTACTATAAGAAATATATTACATGCTTTGCACATACTGAAGGCTGAGAAGATATTCCCAACGGAATCAAATATTGCAGACTGTATACGTTACAGCGAGATGAATATATCAGGTTTTGATGTTAAGAAGGCTCTTGAGCTTGCCATTCGACATCAAGCCGTTATCATGAAGAAGTTAGTAAATGACATGCCATTGTTTGTTGCGAAAGATGAAAGCATTTGGAAATGCGTCAATGTGACAAATAGCAATGCAAAGCATTCGAAGGAGACACTAGATGCGGTTCATAAGTACATATCATCCACTGATGGTTGGTCAGCAATGAAGAATTCTCAGTCAAGGTGAGGCTTTTTAAAATCCATTCATTCTTTTTTGTGTTGATCATTTCATCTTCTGTTCTTTGACACGCCATTACATGTTCTCCCTTTATTGGTAGGTACCAAGCTGCGACTATTTTAAAGAAATCGTGCTTGCAGCAACATGCCCTTGGTGATGTCCTCCAGATTTTGCAAATTATAATTGTAAGGAAGAAATGGCTTTTGCCTCATTCTTCAGGTTGGCAGCCGTTGTCCATAAACACAACAGTAGTTGATGCAACTGCTGTCGCTGTTGGAGAAGCTAGATCTTGATTATGTTCTCTGCTGATGTTGGAGGGATGTTTTGGTGCGCTGGTGAATGGCGACTACAAAATATCTTCAGCATCTGCGTTGGTCTGAAGGTTATCTGAATGCCGCAATAATAGTCAATCTAAATTCTACGGTAAGCAGTTGGGCGGCACCAGAAGCTGTCAAGACTTTACTAGTCCCTTATGGGAAGATTATGCCCCAGATCAATGGACTGTGAAGATGCTGGTTTTGCAGCAATTCAGCTATCAAATTGGTTCTATGTCATCAGCAAGATACACAGTACAAGAGAGAGCTTGTCTCTCTTCCTAGTTGTGTAGGATTAACTCCTAGTTGTATAGAATTTCCTCCTAGTTGTATAGAAGTGCCTGGGGGCTTAGAAGACGATTGGAAAAGGCTTATCTGTTACTACGTGGTTGCAGAACTACATTACTGCCCTGATCTTCAGTGATGTGGCAGCCCTTGGATTAGCAAAACTCCAGTGGTTCTATTCCCAGGAACTGGTGCCCTCTTAGCTTGATGGTAAGCATCTGAAACGCACCCAGAGCAGCTGCAAAGACTGCGACCGCAAAGAAGCCAGATCGGTAACTTGGGTGGATGTTTCAGTTCTCATCTTGCTTTCACTTCTCTTTTGATGAGTCCTGTCATGTGGTACTAGGTGTTGGGTGTGCAACTTGTCATATGGTGTTGCAACTGTTCAAATGTACTTCACCTTTTTTTTCGTCAGTTTCTCGCATAAATAATGTCAGTATCCGGGGCTTTGTTTGGTGCTTTTTGTGTTCTGATCGATGCAACTCTCTGTAACTGTACTCCTTTCTGTCTGTAGCAATCACTATTCTCTCTACACATCACATCATCATCATATCATAATTCACAGAGGCATTTCAAGATGTTCCATTCCATGTGCAGTGCAGCACTAACTGATGAGGACCAGGCAACTAATTAAATTTTGCACAAAACAGAAAAGCTTTTTGATGATTCTGATAACTCAATTATTTATTCATACTACTAATTCTTATGTGACAGAAGCAGAGAATGTGAGGGAGACTGATGAATATTTAGCGACCTGAATCAGAATCACACAAGGAATAATCATAATAATACCCCTACTGTCCCAACCCCTCCTGCTAATCCTATCTGCAAAACAAACACCTTCATCTTCCTTCCCTGTCAGGCTAAGCGACAATGTACTATGAGGTGCTGACGTCACTGCGTCGCCGGCGGCGTGGACTTGAGCTCCTCCAGCGCCGTCCTCACCTGGTCCTGCAGCAGGTCGATGCGCCGGAGGTACACCTCCAGCTCCAGGATCCGCTGCTGCCTCCACCTCTCCCCTTTCATCGGGATCCCCGGCGCCGGCGGCTCCAGCGACGGCGGCGCCATCCCGGCGGTGAGCATGGCGCGCACCATCTCCTTGAACAGCGGCGCCAGGATGCCGCCCTCCGCGTTCGCCGCCGCCGACGCCGCCGCCGAGGCGGGATCCACGCCGTGGACGTGCGCGGTGGCGGTGACCGCCGCGCCCTGCGGGAAGAAGTGCGGGAGCGCGTCCTCCGCCTTGACGGGCGCCGGCGCGGGAGCCGGTGGGTAAGGCTGCGGCGGCTCGGATGCGTCGGCGGCGGTGGCGGTGGCGGCGGCGGCGGCGGCCGTGCGCCTGCGGCGGCCGCGGCGCTGCTGCGCTCTTGTGGAGGAAGGGGACCTGACCTCCCCGTTGGCCGGGGCAGGAACGGCGACGGCGGCGGCGGCGTCGGGGAGCGCGTCGTCGTCGGAGTCGGCGTCGCGGCCGTGCTTGTCGGAGGTGGGGCGCCAGATGCCGCGGGCGATCTCGAAGATGGCCTGCTCGTGCGGCGAGCGGAAGGAGAAGGACTGGCCGGTGGCGCGGAGGCGGTCGACGCAGTTGCGGTACTTGCGCTTGAGGCGGCGGAGCTTCTCGACGAGCTGGCTCTTGGAGAAGTCGAGCTGGAGGCGCCGCCGCATGTCCTCGTAGAACGGGTCCGTGTCGTACTGGTGCGACGCGAACGCCGTCCCGCGCTGCGCCGTGAACTCCGCGAACGCTCGCAGGATCACGATCTCGTCCTCCTCCGTCCACAGCCGCTGGAACAGCGGCCGCCGCTCCCCGCCCGACCCCGACCCCGCGCCACCGCCGCCGCCCGGACCCGCCGCCGCCGCGGCGGCGGCGGCGGAGGAGAAGGCCTGGGTGGTGGCGTGGTTGGGGTCGGAGGGGAAGTCGATGTCGTCCGAGTCCCCGTTGCCATAGACGTCGGCGTCGGGGAAGGAGGAGGAGGCGGCCGCGCCGACTGCGGCGGCGGCGGCGGCGGAGGGGTCGTCGACGACGGTGGGGAGCATCGGATTGGGGGATCGGATCGGATGGGGATCGGTCGCGGCTGCGGCTCGAGTCGGGATTAGGGTTGGGGTGGGGTGTGGGATTTGGGTTGTTCCGTGCTTCACGTGACCGAGAGAGACGGACCCAAGGGGGGGAAAAATCGTAGGACCTGGTCATGTTCTCATCGGGATGATCTCCACCCTCCACGTCACATAGCACAAATCTTGGAGCAAACTTCCCTAAAATTAGGTGTTTGTTTAGGGTTTTCAAAAACTTGGTTTTGATTTGTTCTGCTGTGGGCTCAATCAAAACTATGATGTTCAGCCAAAACAAAATTTTGGTTCATATCCATATTCGTAGTATTAAGATGTATTGTGTTTGTTTCTTAGTGATACAGAGAGTAGTACCTACTATTTAAAATTTTTATGAAATGCACAAATTTTTCAGGATTTTCACATGAACAAGTTCAATTCCTTCATTCTAAAGGATGCCTTATCTTATACTATTACACTCACACAAATTTAAACTTTTATGAGAACACTATCTTTTCAACTCTATATTTTCTATATTGAGACCAAACCAATTCTAGAACCTCCAAAATGACTTGGCATTATCAAAATATTTGATAGATCATCGACCATGAAGCCTCAAAAAGACTTCAACCTTGTCACCAAAACCTTTTTACAGTCCCATCCTAGATCCTAAATATATCTATGTCCTTGTTCACTCATTGGCTCCCCAGGGCATATGGGCTTTATTTTTACCAACAAACGCTATACATATAAAATTATGTTGTATTCATATAAAAAGGTATTGGAGAAACAATCTATTAACTAAATTGGTATTTCAATTACTCAAACTAGAAAGGAAATAAGTCAACCGTCATTTGCCTATGTTGACACATCGATGTGGGAGGCCATGTGCGAGGCAACATCTTTTGGGCATCAATGTAAGGTGGTGTATCAACATTGTAAGCAAGGAGCGGTGATATGAGATTAGCGGCGCCGATTTCGCAAAGTGTTGTTAGTGACTTCGGCGTGCACGTGAGTGAGATAGCATTGGCAGTTGGATACTTAGTCAACAACTATGATTTGAGGGCTGAGTCACCGAGGCGCAGTAGGAGATAAAAGTTTGTGATTGTGGAGAAGGAGTAGAGATGCCAACGACGGTAATAGTATGTTGATATAGAAGGATTGGATAAAAGGACTAAAGAGAGGAAGATGCAAGTAGCGGCACCGAATCTTATATACCGAATTCAAGGTTGGAAATCAGGCATATGATTGGACCACGTGGCATCTTGAGAATTTGGGTTCAGCTCCTCTAAAAATATGCCACGTGTCCCATCGTCACCCTCATCCACCTCTTCTTCTCCCCTCCCCTCCTATCCGGTGCGACGCTTGCACGCACTGCTGCCTCCTCCCTCCTCGGGTTCTCCTCACTGCTTGCTTGTCATTGTTTCTCCGTTCCCTCCTCTCATTTCTCTGTACCACCATCGATTATTCCTTCCTATCTCTAGCGTTGTCCCAAAACCCCCCTCCCTCTGCCCATGTCGCCTTCCTCACCCCCTGTCCTCCTCACCCTTGTAATCGCCCCCATGCTCCCCACCCGCGCCCACCAAGGAGGTCTACCCCATGCCACCAACCCATTCTCCAAAGCCGAGCCCAACCGATGCTCCTCCAGCGGCGGTTGTAACGACGCCGAGCGCAGTTTGTACTGCTCCCGCTTGGGAGAGGACGAGACTGGGAGCTGCACTGCGAGGACGGTGGTAGGGAGCACCAAGATCGGAATGATGGGAAGGAGAAAGAGAACAAAAGGAGGAGAGGGAGAGGAGCAGCCGCGTTCACACCTTCTACCCAAGCTCCTCCTCCTCCTCCTTGCCACCATTGGCATCCGCCCCGCCGCACCGGTCGTAGATGCACGGCCACCTCCCGAACACCGTATCTCCGGTGCCGCTGCTCCGTGCTGTGAGCCTCTACAGTGAGGCTTGGGCGGGCAAGGGATTCCTCCATACCATCTGCTTCCACCAGTGCCGATCCACCACCAGATCCATACGCTACCACCTGTCCACCTCGACATGGAGGCATTGTAGTTTATTTGAAGCAGTCGCATGTAGCAAGGCATGGCACTGGACATATTTATATAAGATAATAACAAATATGGATATTAGGACCTCCAAACCAATTCTCGAATCTCCAAAATGACTTGGCATTATCAAATATTTGATAGATCAATCCCGAAGCCTTTAAAAAGACTGCAACCTTGCCACCAAAACCCATTTTTAGTCCCATCCTAGATACTACCTCTGTCCCTAAATATTTGACGCCGTTGACTTTTTAGCACATGTTTGACCGTTCGTCTTATTCAAAAACTTTTGTGAAATATCTAAAACTATATGTATATATAAAAGTATATTTAACAATGAATCAAATGATAGGAAAAGAATTAATAATTACTTAATTTTTTTTGAATAAGACGAACGGTCAAACATGTTTAAAAAAGTCAACGGCGTCAAATATTTAGGGACGTAGGGAGTATATCCTTGTTCACTCATTGGGCCCTGAGGACATATGGGCTTTTATTTTTACAACAAACTCTATATGTACATATAAAGTTTGTTGTAAAAATTCAGTACTAACCATATAAAAAGGTATTGGAGAAACAATATATTAACTAAGTTGACATTTCAATTACTCAAACTAGAAAGGAAATAAGTCAAAAGCCCTTTGCCTATGTTGACACATCAATATGGGAGGCCATGTGCGAGGCAACATCTTTTGGGGGCATCAATGTAAGGTAATGTATCAATATTGTAAGCAAGGAGTGGTGCTATGAAATTAGCAACGTCGATTTTGAAAAGGTGTTGTTAGCAGCTTCGGTGTGGATGTGGGTGAGATGGTATTGGCAGTTGGATAATGAGTCAACGGTTATAATTTGGGGGCAGAGTCACCGAGGCACGGTAGGAGACAAAAGTTTACGATGATGGCGAAGGAGTAGAGATACCCGATGATGGTAATAGTATGTAGATATAGAAGGATTAGATAAAAGGACTAGGGAGAGGGAGCTGAGAGTAGCGGCACTCAATAGTGCAGTGAAGTTGGGGTGTAGTGGACTAGTTTGTGAATTTTTTCTATATAAACTATTCTTTGGTCTTATAGTGAGTAACTTACAAAACTCAAAACTAGTTAACGGAAACGTTGATTGCTCTGCCTGTCCTTGACCATTCTGCTAGAAGCTCTGCGACAAATAAATTTCGCAAATCTAAGGTGCTAGTAGGTGAATGTGTAGCGGAAAGTTTGAATATATGGACCTGTTTGGTACGGCTCTAACAGTTGAATCTAGAGTGGAGTTGTGGAGTTGAGTTGAAACCGTTTGGTTAGGCTCCAACTCTATAAGAGATGAATTGGAGTTGGAGCTATGTCAAACAAGTCCTATGTTTGATGCAAATTTTATGTTTTGGGAAAACAAAGATATAATTAACATGTTTCAAATTTGCACAGAGCATGCATTTTCTTTGGTTATAATAAGTTGCATTTCACTGTTGCAGACTAGCAGATAGTAGAAAACAAATGCGCAAAAGCATACATTTCACTGTTTCAAAAGGTTCCTTTCAGGTCTGGTGCATCGGCATCAGTCTCTCGGTGCATAACACGCCTTGCCATGCTAAGTGTCGAGCAACCATATATTAGGCATGCATTGCCAATCCAATTCCCACAATTAAGTGTTCTTAACTCACAAACTAACCACACTTTTTTACCGGAGATTATGATACAGCAGAGTAGCCGATCGAAGTTTCGAACCAATGCCCACAGTTCATCACTATTCCCTTCTCCATGAACACACGACCTGCAGCAGCAAGCCAGCACACACGTTGCTGCCCCAACTCCAACTCTGCAACAAGAAACAACTCACGCTGTCACTCACGCACGCATATCTTCCAAACAAAGCAAGCGAAAACCTGCAGCCCTCTCTTCACCTCCGCATGACATGCCCAAGCAAGCAAGCGTTTGCTCACCACAAAAAAATGAGATGGCCGATCGAGCAATGCAGAGCACGCCCCGATCTAGTAATCTTAGTCCCAGCTTAAAGCATGCAAAAAGCCCTTGAGATTTCGATCGGTATCCACATCACCCCAGGACAAGAGTGCAAGCAAACCAACCCCAGAAAAACCCCAAAATTAATCCTTCCAAGCAACCCTCTCAATTACTCCCCGGACATCACCTCTAATCCAAATAGAGTAATATAATTAACCCCGCAAATATATATTCTCATGCACCAAGCAACCACACGTACACCTATATAAATCATCACACTCCCAGCATTCAATCTACTCACACACACACGCACCAAGAAAGCCAAGAACCGATCAGCTTTGGTGTTCGATCGATCAAGACGAGGCGGCGGCGGGGCTGATCGAGATGGCGGCGCCGCCGGCGAGGTCGGTGAGCGTGGCGGACAGGGCGCTGCGAGGGGTGGCGGACCTGATCAAGCTGCTGCCGAGCGGCACGGTGTTCCTCTTCCAGTTCCTCAGCCCGCTCGTCACCAACAACGGCCACTGCGCCGCCGCCTACAGCAGGGTCCTCAGCGCCGCCCTCCTCGCGCTCTGCGGCGCCTTCTGCGCCTTCTCCTCCTTCACCGACAGCTACGTCGGCTCCGACGGCCGCGTCTACTACGGCGTCGTCACCGCCAGGGGGCTCCGCACGTTCGCCGCCGACCCGGACGCCGCCGCGCGGGACCTGTCCGGGTACAGGCTCCGCGCCGGGGACTTCGTCCACGCCGCGCTCTCGCTCCTCGTCTTCGCCACCATCGCCCTCCTCGACGCCGACACCGTGGCGTGCCTCTACCCGGCGCTCGAGGTCAGCGAGCGCACCATGATGGCCGTGCTCCCACCCGTCGTCGGCGGCGTCGCCAGCTACGCCTTCATGGTGTTCCCCAACAACCGCCATGGCATCGGCTACCAGCCCACCCGCGCCACCGAGGACTTCGAGCACAAGCACTAGATCGTCGTCGACGACGACGACTAAATTATTAATTAATTTGGGTGTTTTAATTAATTGATTTCGAATTCATCAAATCTTAATTTAAACATTTTATGTGTGTGCGTGCGTGCGTGCGTGCGTGTGTTTTGCAATGTCAGGGTTTGGTCCTTTGGATTTGGAGACTCGAGTCAAAGTGTGAAGTGGCTCTGTGTACATGTGTGTTCGATTGTTTTTCATGTAATTTGATACTAGGAGCTACCGCTGAACATAATAAAGTCTACAATTGTACTGTTTTTTTTTAAAAAAAAATTCACTGTGCTTCAACAGAAAATTTCGTATTTGCTTGTAAATTGTGGCAACTCGATCGTGAGGTTTGCTTCTACTCAACAGCCTGAAATTCTAATAGCTCTCATCTGTCGCCGTCGATTCGTGACCACTGCCGACCCATCTCGACCTAATTACGTACTCTATTTAGCACACATGACTCTTGTCTTTGTGTTCATCTTTCTCGCTCTACTTATATATACATATACATATACATAAACATATACATATTTTGTTCTGCTTTTGTAGTTTTGTGCATGATATTATTTCGTTCGTGTTCGTTGCTGCCACGCCACAACCATTCCGATGTATTGCCGATACATAATAACAATCTTTTCAAAACCTGAGACATCTCAAAACCTTAATGGCTTGTTTGGCAACTTGAGGGAAGGGGATTGGGAGTTTATACGAGGGAATTGACGGTGAGATTAAGATGGGAATTTGATTTTTCATCCCAGTCTCTTGTTTGGTAGAGGTGGTGGAAATTGATAGGAAGTTTAGTTGGAGATTAAGTCATTAATGAAAACGGATGGCTGAGATTTGTTTAGACGAAGTAAAGGAGGAATTCCCTCCCAATTACCACCCCCTACCCAGGTATTGAAAAGGAGGGAGTTCATTCTCAATTCCCTATCCCCATCCCACCAAAATTCACATATCTCCCAACCAAACAAAACAGTTAATAGCCTCATCCCTCTAAACTCCCAATCCCTTCTAAAAACTTCCCCCAACCAAACGGGCTGTAAATCCTTTTCACACATTCGGAATATGACAACCCAGTTTCCAATTCGAAGTTTTTAAAAAATCTTCTCAAACAAACTCAAACATATTGGGTTGTTACGTTGGGCCGGGCCCACAGAAAAAGCCCAGTAGGCGGGGCCCAGCTCCAGCCCACAATACCTCGCCACTAAACCCTCTTCCCCCTCTAAAACCCTCCTCCTTTCTCCTCCCCCTCCCGCCGCCGCCATTCGCCTCCCGCGAAAACCCTAGCCGCCGCCGCCGCCGCCGCTGCCCAAAATGTCCACGCCACCGCCGGCCGCCGCCGCCTCCCCGGCCACCGACCAAGGCAAGACCAAGTCGAAGAAGAAGAGCAAGAAGCATCAGGAGGACACCTCCTCCTCCCTGGCCGTCGCCGCGGCGTCGGTGGATGAGGCGGCGGAGGCCAAGGCCGACGGCTACCTGATCAAGCCGCAGTCGGTGGCGCCGCCGCTGGACACGTCGGCGTGGCCGCTCCTCCTCAAGAACTACGACCGCCTCAACGTCCGCACCGGCCACTACACCCCGCTCCCCGCCGGCCACTCCCCGCTCAAGCGGCCCATCGCCGAGTACCTCCGCTACGGCGTCATCAACCTCGACAAGCCGTCGAACCCTTCCTCGCACGAGGTCGTCGCCTGGATCAAGCGCCTCCTCCGCGTCGAGAAGACCGGCCACAGCGGCACCCTTGACCCCAAGGTCACCGGCAACCTCATCGTCTGCGTCGACCGCGCCACCCGCCTCGTCAAGTCCCAGCAGGGCGCCGGCAAGGAGTACGTCTGCGTCGCGCGCTTCCACGCCGCCGTGCCCGACACCGCCCGCGTCGCGCGCGCGCTCGAGGCGCTCACGGGCGCCGTCTTCCAGCGGCCCCCGCTCATCTCCGCCGTCAAGCGGCAGCTCCGGGTCCGCACCATCTACGAGAGCAAGCTCCTCGAGCACGACGCCGACCGCCACCTCGCCGTGTTCTGGATCTCCTGCGAGGCCGGCACCTACGTGCGGACGCTCTGCGTTCACCTCGGCCTGCTGCTCGGCGTCGGCGCGCATATGCAGGAGCTCCGCCGTGTCCGGTCGGGGATCCTCGGCGAGACCGACAACATGGTGACGATGCACGATGTCATGGACGCGAGGTGGGCGATGGACAACTTCAACGATGAGTCCTACCTGCGGCGCATCGTCATGCCGCTGGAGGTCCTGCTCACTAGCTACAAGAGGCTTGTTGTGAAGGATTCTGCTGTGAATGCTATATGCTATGGTGCGAAGCTCATGATCCCTGGGTTGCTTCGATTCGAGAATGAGATTGAAGTAGGGGAGGAGGTGGTTCTCATGACAACCAAGGGGGAAGCGATTGCGATCGGCATTGCGGAGATGACCACGGCTGTTATGGCGACTTGTGACCATGGAGCGGTTGCCAAGATTAAGAGGGTGGTGATGGATAGGGACACATACCCGAGGAAGTGGGGGCTTGGGCCTGTGGCGCTTAAGAAGAAAAAGATGGTTGCTGAAGGGCTTCTTGACAAGCATGGGAAGCCAAATGAAAAGACACCAAGTGAGTGGCTTCGCAATGCCGTGCTTCCAGCTGGTGGTGATGCAATGATTGCCGGCATTGCTGCAGCACCTGAGCCAGAGAAGCCAAAGGTGAAAGAGGAGGCAGATGTGGCTGAAGAGACCAAGGAGAAGAAAAAGAAGAAGCATAAGGACTGGGCAGGTGACAATGCTGATGAGGGGAGGAAGAGGAAGGTTGGAGATGATGATCTCTCTGCTTCTGTGAGTGCGAAGAAGATTAAGGTTGAGGAAGAGGCTGATGCAGTGGAAGGGGAAAAGAGTGAGAAGAAGAAGAAGAAAAAGAAGGACAAGGCTGAATCGGCATATGCCGATGGAGAGGTGAAGGCTGAGTTGTCTGATGGGGAGAAGGGTGGCAGTGAGAAGAAGAAAAAGAAGAAGAAGAGCAAGGAAGGAGAAGCTGGGGATGATGAAGCTGAGAAAAGTGAGAAGAAAAAGGAGAAGAAAAAGAAGAATCGGGATGCAGAGGTGACACAATAGTTGGAGAGTGTAATTTTAGCCAGATCGTTGACATTGTAGGTTGCAGATTGGAGGTGTCTACACTGACCTCTGGCTTGTTGTTCACTTGCAAACAATAATCATTCTAGAGGCCTAGTTTAGCATTTTTATATCACTATCCGTTTACTGCTTTGGACATGAAATGCAAATTAACTAGGCCAGCCTTTTTATATTGCCCCACTCATGATGGCCTATTTGTGTTGCTGTTCCAGTTATCACTTAGATGTGATGAATTTTGCTCCATTGAAGTTATTGGTCTTTTGATTTGGTACATGCTGCTGCCTCATTTATGAAATTACTTGCCTTGGTGATGAAATAACATTCATCTTGATCTTTTGTAGCTATCAAAATGCTAGTTTTGGTCAGTGGTGTTGTCAGTTGTGTGACTTACTTGGATGGTGTATGATATCTATCTTGGAAATGTGACAACTTTAAAATGCAGCTTTGTTGATATTAATTTTGGTCTATTGTGTTGTTCCAGTTATCACTTAGATGTGATGAATTTTGCTCCATTACAGTTTTGGTCTTCAAATTTGGCGTATGCTGCTGCCTTGTTTATGAAATTACTTGCCATGGTGATGAACAGTATTCATCTTGATCTTTTAATAGCTATGAAAATGCTAGTTTTGGTTAGGTGTGATTCGACTTGTGGTATTACTCAGGATGGTGAATGATAGTATCTATCTTGGAAGTGTAATAGTTATTTGAAATGCTAGTTTTGTTGATCTTAATCTTGAATTATGGGTTTTGGCATGTAACTCTCTTTAATCTGGTGGAGATGCTAGGTTGGTTTTCAGAATTTCTATATGTGCTTTCAGGATTTATTACATCATTGTTGGTCACTTTGATTTATCCATTGCATTAAAAGTTACAGTAGCTATCATTGACTGGCCTAAATCTGCTTTACATGTGAACATGTCTACCATGGCCTACCTTGTTTCGTTGTACAACACTATTAGTTGGACTGCAACCTTTTCTGTTTCTGCAGCCTGTGATAATGTGTGAGCCTCCCTCCGAGGCAATTGATTTAAGTTTGTCATCCGCACATCATGGTGCATCAGGTTTTACTCGGCGAAGGACTGGATTTATTCTCCTTTTCCATTTCTGCTGAACACAAGAGGTAAGCCTGCTTTACATTTGTCATAAGGTTTGTTTGTTTAGCAGTCATTGAGAAACGAGCTAGAGAATTTCTTTGCGATGTTCGTTGAGCATTATCTGTGGTGGTCTGTACTACATTTGTCACCAAATTCTTGCAAGAAGATCAGGAGATTCAGGCTAGCACACACAAAGAAAAAAAAAACCCTGCTTTCTGTTCATTTAGGAACAAAACTTTACTTTATTATTGGTAGCTTAGCTGAACTTTTTGCTATCAAGTGCACTGTTTACAGGGAGGAAACAACACTACTAACCTCAACAACCCTGCTAACCTCTGCACCATTGAAACAGACTAAGCTAAGAACTGAAACGATCAAGAACTCCTATATTTGACAGTTGTTGCCATTTTCATTTTCCTACAAGAAAGTGTCCTTACATTGCAGGCTCTTGAGAAAGAATCGAAGAATCGAAGAAGAAGAAGCAGTGCGTTCCAGAGTATGTGATGTGCGTTGGCTGCTAGTGATTGACAATTACCCAGACGGCGTAGATGATCCCCGGGAAGTAGCCCAAGAATGTGAGCAAGAGGCAGATCCAGAACTCGATCTGATAGTCCATCCAGGCGAGAAGCCAAAATTGCATATTAGCATCGACGCCAAATCAAAATGATCAAGCAGAATGCGAAATGGGGATTCTGAATATGCAGATTTCAGAGAGAGAGATTGGAGGAAGCTTACCTCGCAGCCGACCTTGAGGAAGACGCCGAGGGGAGGCAGGATGATGGCGATGACGAGGTCCACGAACGTCGCCGTCCTGTCGGCCATCGCCGGCGGCCTGTCCGCCATCGCCGGCCGATCGACCACAAACACCGGCAAAGGCGACGCAAAGGCGGGGAGAGGATGGGAGGAGACGAGACGACGCGGTGTCAGCGGGAGCAATTCACCAAGTTTAGGGGGACACAAAAGCCTAATCCAATCGCCCAAAGTGCATGTCAATTTTTAGCCTCTTACTAATTAACTAGTATTGTGGCCCGCGCAAATTGCGCAGCTAGCTACCAATATTCCTTATTTTCTATTCCAAATTTTCTTTTTTTTTTCTAAATTGTATTTTTATATAGATTGTAAACTCTTATTTCAGTATTTTTTTATTTTTTATTTTTATAAATTAAAGTTATAAATTGTATTTCTATATAGACTCATATGTCTACTTCTATTTTCTTTTTTTAATTTCAAATTTTAGTTAGTTCTAAATTGTATACTAATATGGATTCTAGTTTTTTCTTTCAATATTCCTTTTTTTAATTCGAATTTCAGCTATTTAAAATTGTATTTATATATGGACTCTATTATTCTTTTTATCTGATTTCATATTTCAATTAATTATAAATTGTACACCATTATGAACTTTAGCCTTCTCTTCTAATATTTATTATTTTTTAATTATCTATGTAAATTGTTTTTCTATATGGACTCCGATTAATATGAGAATTTCTAGGCCATGACAGCAAACACGGAGTCTAATTTTCTTAGGCTATCTTTAGATCCAGGGTGAAAATTTTTGCCCTGTCACATCGGATATACTGACACACATTTGAAGTATTAAACATAGTCTAATAACAAAACAAACTACAGAATCTGCCTGTAAAATACGAGGCGAATTTATTAAGCCTAATTAATCCGTCATTAGTAAATGTTTACTGTAGCATCACATTATCAAATCATGGCATAATTAGACTCAAAAGATTCATCTCGCAATTTACATGTAAACTGTGCAATTGATTTTTTCGTCCACATTTAATGCTCCATACATGTGTCCAAACATTTGATGTGATGTTTTTCGCCAAATTTTTTGGAATCTAAAGACACCCTATATTAAATCTAAACTGTTATAATCTGAATCTACTATGACCCAATGGTTATTTTTTTTCTCTTTTTCTTGATTAGCATGGGAATTTCTATTTTTCTTGTCCGTTTTCACTTTTTTCTATCTTTCTTGTCCGTTTCCAAGTTATTTTTGTCCGTTTACTCTTTGTTTTTTTGTCCGTTTCCAAGTTTTTTTTGTCCGTTTCAGCTCTTAGGTTTTTATTTTTTGTCCGTTTCCAAGTATTTTTTTGTCCGATTCGAATTTTTTTTGTCCGTTTCTAAGTTTGTGTTCTTTGCAAAGTACTCCTCCTTCTATTTTTCTTTTTTTCTTTCGATTAACGTGGGATTTTCTAGGCCGTGAGAGCGAACGTGGAAGCTTCTTTTTCTATTACTTTATAGATATAATAGATAGATTTGCTACTCCTCAGAGTCAGTACTGACGCTAAAAATTATCGTTGTTTTTATTACCATTCGACAGCACAGATGATGGTGACGATGGCAACAGATGAACGATCGATCCCCTTCACTTTCGTCTGTGCTGGTATGCTGATTCTGCTCATGGAGGACAGGATGCAGTCATCAGCTTGGCTAGTGGAAACATGAGGCGTGTCCGAGAGAAAAGCATCAATTGCCACTACATTATCTGTCGCCATTTGCCGATACAGTCGTGTGCGTTTCTCAGTCTCGAAACGACACCTAGGACTTTTAGGACAGAAACAAAAGGGCAAACGGCGCCTCCGTTTTTTCTTGGCTCACTCAATCACCTCGCTTACATCGCCATTCTGTCATGGCATTTGGCAAAACAGTAGCACACACTAATCTCTCTTTGAGCAAGTTTAATATTATATCCAACTATTAGCTTCAAATCATCTATAGTCAATTTAATAGCCAATTCATATAATAGTTACCTATAAACATATACTAACTAATAATAGCTGGTCTTACGTACCATACGCACATCGTGTCATGAAGTCCGTACTGCAGTTATCTACAAATCTATTATCTCCTTAAAATATATTTATAGCTAGCTTGTAGTCCGACAACCTACTCTTATCACTAACCACAGTCTTCTCCTAGCTTATACCTTGTTCCAAAGCTGCTTTTCCTTGTTCTTATCACACGTCTTTTGACATATGGCGCACGCACCTCTCCTCGCTTTTCACGGCTCGCACGGCATCAATAGTCCCTCCGTTCTAAAATACATTCCAAATAAATCAATCTACGTGATACTTCCTGATACATCAAATCTAAAAATAAGCATTTAAATTTATTACCTCCTCCATCCCAAAATATTTGACGTCGTTGACTTTTTTAAAAGTGTTTGACTGTTCGTCTTTTTTAAAAAAATTAAGTAATTATTAATTATTTTTCCTATCATTTGATTTATTGTTGAATATACTTTTATGTATATATATAGTTTTATACATTTCATAAAAAAATTTAATAAGACGAACGGTCAAACATATTTAAAAAAGTCAACGACGTCAAATATTTAGGGGAGAAGGGAGTATATTAAAATGTGTCAGCTGTAGTGTAGGAGGTTAATTTATTTCGGAATTGAACGAAGACTACTTAATCCAATACCAACGGCCAACCTCCGACATTGTACTTGTCAGTTGTCACTCTGCTCAGCTGCGGTCGCCAACGAGGTGCTGCAATGGCCATGCCCATGCCGATGCCGCCGCCGGGGCCGGGCGGCGACGCGCCACCGGCGCCGACGATGATGCCCGGCATGGCGATGCCGATGACGACGGGCATGTCCTTCACCTGGGGCCACCGGGCGGTGGTGCTCTTCCCGCGGTGGCCGGGCGACCGCGCCGGCGTCGGCATGTACTTCCTCTGCCTCCTCCTCGTGCTCGCCCTCGCCGCGCTCGCCGAGGCCCTCTCCGCGGCGTCGCGCCGGCTCGACCTCGACCTCGACCTCTCCCGCTCGCGCGGCCGGCGGCGGCGGCGGCGGCAGCAGCTGCTCGCCGCGGGCGTCCACGCGGCCAGGATGGGGCTCGCCTACCTGGTGATGCTCGCCGTCATGTCCTTCAACGCCGGCGTGCTCCTCGCCGCCGTCGCCGGCCACGCCGCCGGGTTCCTCCTCGCCCGGAGCGGCCTCCTCGGCTCTCGCGCCGCCGCGCCGGAAATCGACGGCGCCGCCGCCGCCGCCGCCGCCACGTCGAATGGTTCTTCTCTCCATCCATCGTCAGAGCCGAAACCTTAAAAAATATGTAATTCTCTTCATGCTGTCCCGTAATTACCAGATAATGAAAGTTGTAGTCAAAGGAGATTATATTAAAAAAAGACTGCAAAATTGTACTGCATCAAAATGGTTTATTACTGATCGATCGTCTCTCGATCTGAATTTCGTTTTCACTCCTGAAATCCAAGAACTTGTCAGGCTTGTCCTGCAGCTTCAGTTTTTGACTTGTCAAAATTACAAGATAAGTGCAAGTATTAATCACACTGACTTGCTGGCTAGTGGCTACACTCTTGAGCTGGTAGTACAGTATCTACTAATAATTGGCAGCTAGGTTACTGTAGCTGTCGTAGATTGGCTCAAGCTAGCTGCGGCCATGGCGACCTTGCTGCTGCTGGCCGTGGCGGCGGCGGCGGCGGCGTGGGTGTGGTGGGGGCGGTACGCGTGGCGGGCGCGGGCGGTGGCGAGGAGGCTGGCGGCGCAGGGGGTGCGGGGCCCGCGGCGCGGCGGGTTGCTGCGGGGTTGCAACGACGAGGTGCGGCGGCGGAAGGCGGAGGCGGAGGCGGACGGCGTGGCCATGGACGTCGGCGACCACGACTACCTCCGCCGCGTCGTCCCGCACTTCGTCGCCTGGAAGGAGCTGTACGGTACGCACCCCCCTCTTGGCCCTGTGGCAACAAGAGCAAGAAGAAATTAATCCTGTGCTTAATTGAATTAATTCTTTGGATAATTCATAGAATTTTCGATCTCTATATCTACAGAATCAAATAGTAATAAAGAAATACTACTTGGTTTCCACTGAAAATTTTCCGCGTCTCACAACTGAGAAACAACAATATAAAGAACAGCAACAATAAAGCCTCGATCTTCCGTTGCCTAACATGTCATATCGAATCTAACCATTACATCGGATTCCAGCCACTCCGGTCATCACCGGCATCGACAATTGAATGAATGATCAAACTCCATCACAAGAAATTTCTGGGGTTTTTTTTTTTGTTGTTAAAAGCACAAGGACATGAAGAATAATTATATTGTTTTCATATAGCCTTTTTTTAACGAAAGATGTTTTCATGCCTTCTTTGCTAGGATCTTGTCTCAGGCGGTCAAGCCTCAAGCCCGGGGGATATATTGGACATAGTAGAAATGTAAATCATCTATTCTTTGGGTATCAAAGATGAATATACTATTAATTAAAAAGATGTTGAGCAGTGCAGAGTGGAAAGTTTTATGCCATAATATTATACCTGTCGATAGAAACAGAACATATATATCCCTGTTCTTTTCGGATGAATGGATTAACGAACAATGTTTCCCAAACTCCTAAACAATATGTCTTTTAAGACATTTTGTGTATATGACTTTCTTAGAATATTTTCTAAATCTATTTTTCAACTTTGTAATAGTTAATTTATTTGTTTGCACCCTCAAATAATTATTACAAATCATTCGGCTATTTAGCCCTTCAAGCCACACAAGATCATATGACAAGTGAGAGACACACAAGATCATATAACAAGGGAGAACATGTAACAAAAATGGGGAGAGAAAAACCTAGCAGAAATGACCATGCCTAGAAGAGAAAAAAATGCCATAGTTAAATAAGTCACCAAATACTCCCTGTTCAATGCAGAAAAATAGCCTATTCAACTATATATCTTGTAAATAAATTTCAGTGATTTATATGAACCTCCAACCTGTACTTCTTGACTGTGGGAGTGAGAATATGCAATTCTGAAGCCATTCCACTTCAGCAACTATATATATACTAACTCTTCAAATTATATGTTTTCATTTGAATGGTGTGTAGGAACGCCATTTCTGTACTGGTTTGGCCCTCAACCCCGAATCTGCGTCTCCGATTACAACTTGGTTAAGCAAATCCTTTCGAAGAAATATGGCCATTTCGTGAAGAACGACGCACACCCAGCTATTCTGTCAATGATCGGCAAAGGGCTGGTGCTGGTGGAAGGCGCAGATTGGGTGCGGCATCGTAGGGTGCTCACCCCAGCTTTCACCATGGACAAGCTAAAGGTAAATGGTCATTCTAACCTGGCTCCAATTTCTAGCAATGGATTCCTAGTTCCTTCAGAAAATCTACTCAGATTTTGTTTGGGAGAAGCTTCCTATTCCTAATTCTAATCAAATTTATTTCACTGTTCTGCATTTAGGTGATGACAAAAACAATGGCCAGTTGTGCTGAATGCTTGATCCAGGGGTGGTTAGATCATGCATCGAACAGCAAGAGCATAGAAATAGAAGTGGAATTCAGCAAACAGTTCCAAGATTTGACGGCAGATGTTATATGCCGTACAGCATTTGGGAGTAATAGTGAGAAGGGAAAAGAAGTGTTCCATGCACAGAAACAACTGCAGGCCATTGCCATAGCAACAATACTCAATCTGCAATTACCAGGATTCAAGTAAATCTATCTATTCATATTTCACCAGTACTTTTTTTTCTTGGTACAACCTTACTGCTAACGAATGGCTTCTTTTTGATTGTAGGTATCTCCCTACCAAAAGGAACAGATGCAAGTGGAAGCTAGAAAACAAGTTAAGGAACACGCTCATGCAAATTATACAGTCCAGAATTACCTCAGAAGGAAATGGATACGGCGATGATCTTCTTGGCGTGATGCTCAATGCTTGCTTCTCAACAGAGCAAGGAGAAAAACGAGATGAGCTGATCCTGTGCGTGGATGAGATCATAGATGAATGCAAGACATTCTTCTTTGCAGGGCATGAAACCACATCGCATTTGCTTACATGGACAATGTTCTTGCTCAGTGTGTATCCAGAATGGCAGGATCGGCTGAGAGAGGAGGTCCTGAGAGAGTGTAGAAAGGAAAATCCAAATGCAGACATGCTTAGCAAACTGAAAGAGGTAAGAATATACCGTGCATGGATTGCGCAAATTAAAACAGAATTTAGTTCTTGAAAGTATGTTTTGGAGGCTACGGTTTGACAAGCGTTTCTGTTTTCTATTGTTGTGGCATGTCAGTTGAATTATTCTTAGTATCTCATTGTGGCAATTTGTAGCTGTAGCTAACATTGAAGTTTGATATTGCAGATGACAATGGTGCTACTTGAGACACTGAGACTCTATCCCCCAGTTATTTTCATGTTTAGAAAACCTATCACCGATATGCAACTGGGAAGGCTCCACTTACCTAGAGGCACTGCGATTGTGATACCTATTCCAATTCTGCACCGAGACAAGGAGGTTTGGGGTGACGATGCCGATGAGTTCAACCCGCTGAGATTTGCAAATGGGGTCACAAGAGCAGCAAAGATCCCACATGCTCATCTGGGATTCTCAATAGGACCAAGGTCATGCATCGGTCAAAACTTTGCAATGTTAGAAGCAAAGTTGGTGATGGCCATGATCCTGCAGAAGTTCTCCTTTGCTCTTTCGCCAAAGTATGTCCACGCACCTGCAGATCTGATAACACTTCAGCCAAAGTTTGGTCTTCCCATACTCCTGAAGGCTCTGGATGCATGAGATAATAGTTTTGTATGTAGCTACTATTAGTATGATTTATAAAATATGTATATTACGGGGTTGCTAGAGCTTCGGGCGTTATAGTTCTTATCCACCAGAAAGTACACCATAAAACTAGAAGATATGCTGAAGAAAGGCTGCAATCTACATTGTTCAGTGTATTCTGCATGTCCAGTCTCTTATTATCTATAAAACTTGTCAAGGATATGCCCAGATTATGTGTAGAAGATATAAAACCTTCAAAGTCTAATCTGAATTTTGGATGGACCACCTGATAGCTTGGTCTAGCAGCTAAAGATAGAAAGCCCAGTTACTGCCTGATTTGGAGCTCTATATATTGGCCTGTATGACAACAGTGGAAAAGCAAAGGTTGCCCACTCAATAGCATTTATGCAGTAAGTCCAAATTGTCCTTTCAGCTTTGGGTGCTCCATTGATTGCCACAAGTCATATCTAATATTCAATTCGTCTGTATGTGAACAACATATTTCTTATGTGAAAATGAAGTACAACCAATACATGGTGTGTACATCTCGAGAAAAAGAGAGATGGATGACACCTGTTTGAATGGATTGCACATGACATGAATAGTCCAGCAGCTATGGCTGTCAAACTGATCTGTCCTGAACTAGTGATTAAAGAACAGGACAAGTGATAACGAATGCAGGGTTGTTCAATTGTTAGCACACTGTTGTGTCATATGGTTTAAAACACCTCTAGAAAATATTAAAACAGGAGAATCAAAACATCCATGTCAATCAATTGGTAAGGGTAAAGGTTGAGTGCTACTAGGAATTCTATGAGAAGGTGTAGACAGCTGCAGTGCTCAGCCTGAGGCTGTGTTTAGTTCATGAAAAAAGTTGAAAGTTTGGGGAAAGTTGGAAGTTTATGTGTGTAGGAAAATTTTGGATGTGATATGATGTGATGGAAAGTTGGAAGTTTGGGGTAGTTGGGGGTGAACTAAACACGGCCTGAGTCCCTTAACAGAATCCAATTATGATTCTTCTAGTGAAGACACAATAAATGAAGAGATGCACACATGTCTCGGCCTCAACAGAGCCCATATTTGATACATTACCTTCTCTCTCTTTTTTTTAAGAAACGACAGTAGGAGTTCTACCAGAATTTAATTGACCCTGTTTATAAGGAAAACCAGATCAAAAACCATACAACTGCACAGTTTTGCTACAGGGAACCCGGCGAAACCCCACAGAAGACAAAGCAAAAAAACCTGTGGCAAAACAACCACGAACCATAATGGTGACCGAGAGAGGAGCAAGACCTTCAAGGCGAAACCTCCAAGGAGGGAAGTAACGACGGAAGCCGCTACCAACGCCCGCCTAAAAAGGACAGGGTTTTCACCCAAAGGGAAAGAGAGTCAGCAAGGCAACACCTCCATGGAGGATACGGCACCCGCAGGCGTCGATGTTGCCGATCCTGGAATACCAGGCAGGGCTTTTGCCCGAGACTCCCTTGAAAGGTGCAGGACCTCCAAGAAACTAGAGCAGAGTGCTGAGAGTTATCGTTGCCCAGCTCATCGGCTAAACCCGATGCATTACCTTCTCTGCTGAGCCATGTAGATTGGTGGCTGTTATTTTCATTCCACTTACGGTAATGCAGTGTCCCTTTCAGTTCATCAAGGGACAGAGGATAGCATACCTGATACCTTCATTTGCTACTTGATGTTGATTGTGCCATGACGTCCTACTATCTGCATGGCGTCATGCATGACCTCATCTTCTGTATCTCCTGTACGATTTCAATTGCATACATACAAACTAAAAAAATGTCTCTACTCTGAAAGTGGCCGCACAACCCAAAAAGACCAGGTAAATGCATACGAGAAATTTGTAAAGTAAATAATTCTCTGTTCCATTATTTTTCTTCTAGAAAAAAGGCAGCAGGATCTCTGCCCCAATATTTGAGATAGAAACAGCATGGATTCTAAACTGAGATTAATACACAAGTAGGCACTGTACGGTGTACGATTAGAAAAAACAGAATGCACAAGAGAACAGAGTTCTTCCCCAGTTCTTTAATGACATAAAACACAAACTATGAAGCTAGAAGGATGTGCAACAAGGCAAAACCTGGTTCTGGTGTTTCCATGTAGTTATCCTCGATGTCACTCTTACAGCTTCATCTTCTGATTGCCATAGCCTCAAAGGTCGTATCTCCTCTTTCACACTATCGTTAAGAAGTGATAGAAAGGAAATTCAGCATGGTTTCTAGAACAAAAGGATTAGATTCATGACTACAAATTAATACACAAGTAGGCACTGTAGCATGTACGATAAAAAACAGAATGCACAAGAATAGAAAACAGAGTCCTTCTGGGCAATATGCCTTTTCTCTAAAAAAATATAGTCCTTCCCCAATCTGTTAGCGACAAAAGGACACAAAATATAAAGCTAGAAGGATACACAAAATATTGTAGAAATCCGTCGTGTCTCACTCTCACAATTTTACCTTCTTTTTTTCATAACCTCAAAGGTTGGATCTCTCTATCACACTATTGGTAAGAACCCCTTTCATGTAGTTTCCCTGGTAAATTGAACTATGCTGTTGCTCTGACATGAAGAAGTTAATTTTGAATGTGCTTACACCGAAGTCTTTTTTTTTTTCATTTCCACTCAGCCAACTACTAGAACAATGTAGAGAGAGAGAGAGAGAGAGAGCAAAAAATTAGTTTCGCAAGGACCACCTTCAGGGCTAGAAGGCTAGGACAGACACATGTAAGGACCAACTTTTTTCTTATGTCATCTTTTGTATAAATACACCATAAAAACTATAAATGGCCGAGGATATGCAAATACTCCCCAGTTCCTTGAAAAAACCATATCTCTACTACTATAAAAGCATTGCCATCCTCCTCCCTCCCCATCACATTGCGTGCACAACCAGCAATCCTCGAGAAAACCAGAAAAAAAAAATCAAATGGTTGGTTAAAAAAAACCCAGAAAAGGCGGTTAGTTAAAAAAACAACCGGTTGGATCCTATCTCAGTCATGCAGCTCATTCTCATATGGGCCTGTTACAATGCACGGGCATGGTACTAGTGACTATAAATATTGCACCACCTTCCTTTCCTCTCCTCTCCATAATCCACCACCTCTTTGCCATGGCCTCTCTTGCTCTGGTTTTCCTTGCCCTCTTGTTGCCTACCATCTCATGGCTATGGGACTACATCATTGTGCCCCATATATGGAGGCCTTACATTGCAGCCAAGAGGCTCAGGGAGCAAGGAATCCGTGGACCACCCTACAAGTTCTTGAAAGGCTGCAATGAGGATGTGAAGAAAATGAAGGATGCTGCAGATGATCTGGTTCTTGATGTTCATGACCACAATTACCTCCCAAGGGTTATGCCATAGTACCTGAAATGGAGATCTCAATATGGTACTAGATCTGCTCAATGCTTTTTTTTTTAATATGCTGTTGTTTTAGTGCTTGGTTAGCAATGCTGTATGGTGGCCAAGCAACCTGACTGACAATTTTCAAAGCTAAATGCTCATCCTTCACTATAAAACTAAGAATAGATCACTAATGTGGATGGTAAGCAACATTGCAAATGTGAATTGTTGCAGGAGAGCCCTTTGTATACTGGTTTGGGGCAAAGCCTCGAATCTGCATCTTCAACTATGAGTGGGCCAGGCAGATTCTTTCAAGCAAGTCAGGACACTTTCTGAAGAATGACACTACCCCAACAGTGTTGGCGTTGCTTGGCAAGGGACTAGTACTGGTCGAAGGAATTGATTGGGAGCGCCATCGCAGAGTAATCAACCCTGCTTTCACCATGGATAAGATAAAGGTAATCTTATCTCAATCGTCTTAACATGTAGGTGTGCTAGTGCTACAGAACTGAGTATGGAAATGCACCCCAGAAACTATAATAGGTTGAGCAGAAAACTCGAGGCAACTTAAACTAGGTTGTTATATGTTTGCATGTCCATTTGCAATTTCACATGACAGTTCGTTTGTAGTAAGAAAACACCAGATAAAAAGAAACCAAAATATCGAAACCATAATGAAAAAAAAATCAAAACAAGACAATAGAAAATATATCATACCCAACACATTTAATTGCAACAAAATTAATATTAGTATCGCTTCACTTTGATATCCATGCAGATGATGACAAAAACAATGGTAGCTTGTGCTCAAAACATGGTGAAGGAATTGGAAGATCAAGCATCCAGCAACAAGAATGGAGAAACTCAAGTGGAATTGGACAAACAATTCCAAGAGTTAACAGCAGATATCATATCTCATACGGCCTTCGGAAGCAGCTATAAGTTAGGAATAGAAGCGTTCCATGCACAGAAAGAGCTCCAGGAAATTGCTGTAAAATCTCTCCTCAACGTGCAGATACCAGGATTCAGGTAATATATCTAATACTCCCTTCCAAAGCTTGTAGAATGTGAAATTAAATCCCACGAACATGCAACCATATTTTGGCTCATTCATTCATATATTTACTTCTTTTTTTTTTTTAGTTCAGCTACCTTCCTACAAAAGGGAATTGGAGGAAATTGACACTTGAAAAGAAGCTTAGGGGCACTCTCATGCAGATCATACAATCCCGATTATCATCAAAAGGAAGTGGATACGGAAGCGATCTCCTTGGTTTGATGCTTGAGGCTTGCATTGCAACAGATCAGGGAAGGGAGCAACATCAGCTCAGCTTAAGCATCGATGAAATTATACATGAGTGCAAAACATTCTTCTTTGCTGGTCATGAAACCACGTCACTTCTTCTTACCTGGACAGTGTTTTTGCTCAGTGTGTATCCAGAATGGCAGGCAAGACTCCGGTTGGAAGCTTTGAGGGAATGTGGAAAAGAAAATCCAAATGGTGACAACCTTAGCAAACTGAAAGAGGCAAGAAAACTAGTACCTATGTTGCCTTTTATAATCTATTTTGATATCTTTTTTTTCTTGTGATATGTAACTCCATGTGTATCATTCTAATAATAATGGTTCATGTATGGCTAACTACAACATAACATATATATATATATATATATTGCAGATGTCAATGGTATTCCTTGAGACCCTAAGGCTCTATGGTCCTGCTCTTTTCCTTCAAAGAAAACCTCTAACAGATATTACAGTAGGAGAAACAAAAATACCCAAAGACCATGCAATTATCATACCTTCAGCAATTATGCACCGGGACAAGGAGATTTGGGGTGACGATACAGATGAATTCAATCCATTAAGATTTCAGAACGGGGTCACAAGAGCAGCCAAAGTTCCACATGCCCTACTGGCATTCTCAATAGGGCCAAGGTCTTGCATCGGTCAGAATTTTGCGATGTTGGAAGCCAAGTCAGTTATGGCTATGATCCTAAAAAAGTTCTCATTCACACTTTCCCCTAACTATGTTCATGCACCTGTAGACCTGTTAACTCTTCAGCCTAAGTTTGGTCTTCCTGTTGTTCTAAGGCTACTGGATGCATGAAGTTAGATGATTTACATGTTACCAAACTTAAATGGAATCTGTATGCCAAAGGTTGCTACTGACCTACGGCACTATACATTGTACCCCACAGTGGATGTATCCTTATAAAATAAAATAGCTCGGGCCATGATTCAATGTGAATTACTGTTCTGGTGCAAGGTTGGTACCATTTTAGCATAATACTCCGTATATAGATTTAGTATGGATATTATACTATCATTGCGCGCTACACTTTCGGGGCAACATATTTTTTTTTCTGAGGTATCTTTGTGATGCTACTTATGATTGCAGGTCTCCTCTGAAAACCACACAAATTATTTCAAATTCTTATTTGCACATAAAGTAATCGAATACGCAAATCCCTTGTAAATTCACTTCCATAGCAAAACAATTGCAAAATTGAAGGTTAGTAATCTTGTAGATAATTTTCTGCAAGCACTGCTATCGTTGCAAAATACCAGCAGTAGCTGTGCAGGTTTCTGCTACCTTTGGCTTATGAAGGAAGAAATATATAACCTATATATAGATCAGCTGATTTTTCATGTGGTTTTGATCCCAAGGCCACTGGATTAGATTCCATAGAGTTGCTTGTTCAATTTGATAATTTCACATGGTAAGGAACTCAGCGCGTAAAGCGATGAACACTTTTGATTTCTGAAGTGGGCAAGTATATATATGATTTGGAACAAAGAGAGAGACATGAGCAGCATCAAGTACATCCAAGCAGGGCATCCGGGAGCTCACCTCCGGCGTGGGCGATCGAGAAGGATCAACCACCACGGGGCCGCTCCATTGCCGGCCCTCGACCGCTGCGCCCCTTGCTGTTGGGGATGTAGCGCACCTTGCCCAGCCATGTCAGACGCGCCTCGCCGGGCGGCTACCACCACCATCACCAGCCGGCCGGCCGGCCAGCTCCAGTCCCCCGGCGCCCGGCATCCTACTGACGTCGACCCCCCTCCCGACGACCCGACCGCCACGCGCGCAGCGGCGCGGCGGCGGCGGCGAGAAATCAGGTTGCTTGGGTCATCAGTTCGGCACGATGACGGGGAAAGGAAAAATCGATTTGACGCCTTGTGCCGCGGAACAAATTTGCGATTTGTCACGGATTATTTACCCTGTCTTTAAAAATAAGTTTTCTTAAAAAAAATTGAGGGAGACTATTCTACTTTTTTTAAAAAAACTGTTATCTTTGTGGAGTTTTTTTTTTAAAATATTTAATTTATCTATATAGTTATATAGATAATCGGTAATAATAATTTAGTGAATAGTGTATGTTTCAATCTAATAGATGGAAAGCTAAACTTAGGGTGCGATGGTTTTAACTTTTCAGGATTAGATTCTCCTCGTTTTTCGTTAGCACGTTTTTCAAGCTGCTAACCGGTATATTTCGTGCGAAAACTTTCTATAAAGAAGTTGTTAAAAAATCCAACAAATTTATTCATAAAAAAATTATATTATAATACTTAATTAATTATATGCTAATATTATTTCTCGTTTTGCATGCGGCTAAACAGTCCACCGCCACCGCTGAAACGTTCTCACCCTTACTCGAAAAGTACTAGAAAGTATATAGCTAATAGCTCCCTGTTTGTTGTAGCAGAACGAGAAGGGCTGCTTCAACCCCTAGGGATCCCTCACCGCCTCTTCGACCACTCCATGGTGAACTCCTCGTGACCATGCAAATCCTAGCCAACTTTGGAGGGGTTTTTGTCAAAAAAAAAACTTCTTCAAATGTTCAGCTGTGTCGATCCATTGTGAGGATGGTGACTCGGCTATGATCCAGGGCGAACTGCCATGTTCGGTCGCATCCTTCCTGTGCAAATATCTTGACATTCCTCTCTCCACCCATAAATTGAGGAAGATAGACCTGCACCCATTGTTGATAAAGTAACTTGACGACTGCTCCTATAGTAAGCGGAGAAAATGGTGCCAATCGGTATCATGAAGGTGAAGGGAGTCCTAAGCTCAATTTCAATCTATTTATTGGTTTCAAGTGGATGCACCAAAATGGTTCCTTAAAGGAATTGGCAAAATCTACCATGGATTCCTCTAGGCTGGATGGGCAAATGCACAGGGTGGGCATTGCCATGTTGCCAGGTCAAAAGTTTGTGCCATAGTCAACTATGGCAGCCTTGGTATCCTAAATCTTGGGCTCATGGGTGAAGCCCTTCATTCATGATAGATTTGGCTATAACGCACATCACCGTTGAAGCTTTGGTAGGGACTAGTGATCCCAAGCTTGCAGAAAAAGCGCGACTTTGCAACAACGTTGGTGAATAGAGAGTCTGCCTCTTCTGTGAGAACAATTGGTACATGCATGAGGGACTCGTTCCTTGGCGCCGACTATCCACGACCGCTTCCCCACACGCATCTGTCACCGTAGAACGGTTGCACAAGCACTGCAAGCTAGCACATGGATAAGATATATCCAAGGTGCTCTAGGGATCCATACCATCTTGGAATATTTGCGGCTATGGTCTTTGGTCAGTTCAGTTCAACCCATCAATGACTAGTCGGATCAATTCATCTAGAAATGGGAGAACTCAGGGGTGGTACTCTTCCTATTCTACTTATCAAGCCATGTTCATAGGTCGAATTACTTTCCAATCTTCAATTTGGAAATCTCTGGCTCCTCACGTTGCAAACACTTTCTTTGGCTTGTGGCACTTCGGTGTTGTTGGACTGCGGATAGGCTTGCAAAGAGAGGACTCCCGCATCCAAGCCACTGCATTCTCTGTGATCAAGATGAAGAAAGCATTGATCACATACTAGGTGCATGCTTGTCCGGAATCAAGATAGCTACGGTGGCTTGTATTCAATACAATAGGGTGCACATGTTGTTTACCGATGGCCGAATCATCCTTTCATACATGGCTATGAGATAGCCAACCGAGGATCCCGAAAGAACGAAGGAGAGGTACTATTGTCACTCTAGGGGTTTAGTCTATCTAGAAAGCACGTGACGACAAAGTGTTTAATCAACAACAGTGGAACTAGGTCGACATTGCGAACACAATGGCGGAGGAGGCAACTCTTTAGCAGCTGATGAAGTTTGCAGTTCCACAACTACTTTTGTAGCACCGGTAGCCTAGGTCGCCACATCTATCGTGAGAATACAAATAGTGAAATCAGTCCCTTCTCCTCCCCTTCCTTTCCCTTTCCTTTTTCCTTTTTCCTTTTAGGTTCTCAGCTCTAATCAACTAACTTTACTTCCCTTAATCACTACAAGATTCCTAACTTTTACCAAGGGGGGTTTAAATCATCGGCCACCTATTAAAACTGCATCATTTCCGAGAGTTAAATTAAACCTCTCGGTTACCAATATACCCCGTCATCCACTTATAACCATTTCCGAGTGGTATCTTATAACTCGCACTCACTGATATATCCTGTCAGCCACATGCTACATAGCTGAATGTTCTCGTAACAACCCTCGTTAAAATTTCAAACGGTCGGCCACCTAAATCTTCCTGACGGTCTGTAGGATTTTTTGTTTGGATGCTTGGCAAATCTTAGGATTCTAATAGTGATACAATGATACACGAGTCTTATACATATTCCCCCAAACAAATGAAAGCTAATTAAACTAAAGCATGCCGCGCACAACAAGAGTAGCTAACGAAAGATCCACTAATTGGAGTAGGTTTAGAGTTTGTGCAATGATGCAGCTCCATCTCAAATTTGAAAAGAAATGCTTAAACCCAGTTTAAACAAATACTATTCGCATATATGCCTATTCATCTAGACCACACAACCAAAACCATTTGTCCATTTCCTGTCTCTTTCAGTCCTCCAGCAGTCCAGCATCAAGCAAGGCTGCAAGGGTTTTGGATTGGTAGCGTCGCGTGAAAAAGAAAACAAACAAACAAAAAACACAGGGCTGACGAAAAGAAGCCGCGACCAGATTATATTAAGATCATGAGGAAGTTAACGTTACAATTGTCAACAACATGGTTGCTGAAAGGAAGTTCTTAGCATCGCCAAGATCAGGTTCTTACCTCCGAAGTTAGATAAACTTTTGGATAAAAGTGGCAAGCTTTCCAAACGGCTAAACGGTACGTTTCGTACGAAAACTTTATATATGAAAGTTATTCTAAAATAATAGATTAACCCATTTTTCAAGTTCGTAATAATTAAAACTCAATTAATCACACGTTATTACCACCTTGTTTTACGTGAAACACTTAATCTTTTATCTTTACGAGATTCAAACACCACCTAGGGTAAAAACAAGGACCTATAGTTAAAAAATAACAAGAAGCAGAAGAGTAAATTTTACTTCGAACTACTATATATATATCCATCAAAGTTGCATAATAGATTAAACTAGACTCACCTTTTTACTTTAATGTCATTAAAAAATTGTATGATGATGTTTTGATTTATTTTTTATCAAGCAGAAAAAAATAAATCTTTAACGCCGGGAACGCATGTCACGAGCCATAGCTCTTTAAGGTGATCATGATTACTACCGAGCACTTTTCGAAAAGAAAATCGTTCTAACCAAATCAGAAAAATAAAATATATCCAAGATTGCATAGTTGACGATGCATATATGGTATCAGAGCGGATCCAGGTCTCGAACCAATGGAGCCATGGCCTGATGGAGCACTTTTCCCATCCTCAAGGAGGTACCATAAGATACGAGATACTGTGAGATACCAATCTAATCCAACCGTTGGTTTAGGAAGGGTATGATGGGGCTAAAACAAATCACCGCCTGCTCGACTAAATCGCATCCACCGATGACAGCCTGATGAAAAGCATGGTTTGGCCTGATGAACTGAAGCGTGCTACGTGAGAGGGGCGTTGTACATGCTGCTGGTGATGGTGATGGGGTCTGCGTGCACCTACTCCTGCTGCTACCGCTCCAGGCTGCGCCAGCAATACGAGCTCCAGGAGAAGCCCTGCGGCGACAGCTGCCATGCCTGTGTCCACTAGTGCTGCGAGCCCTGCGCCCTCTGCGACCAACCTCCAGCTTTGGCTCACCGAGCTCTCGATGAAAAGCCACCACAACAATCGCCAAGCTCCGCCCTTGACCACCAAAAAAGACTGGATTTGGGTGACCGAGAGCCCGACGAATGGCTGCCGCAACCATTGCCGGCCTCCAGGTACCGCATCGACGAGCTCTTGCCCTTGACCACCAAAAGAATGACTGGATTTGGGTGACCGAGATCCCGACTAACTCCAAGGCAACGCAGTCGGATCCTCCCCACCACGGCCGCCATGCGTTGTTGCCTCCGTGCCGTCGTCGCATCCAAGGCGCCGCGGTCCCGCCATCGGATCCACCCCACCACGGCCACCGTCTCATCGATCCCGCCGCAGCCGCCATCTCATCCACCCCGCTACGGCCGTCGTCGCATCCACCCCGCTGTCGCTGCCACCGTCGCATCCATGGTGCTCTCTCTTGTCCTGCCTGTGATGCTGAAGAGATGTGTGCGAGAGAAGAAAGAGATGTGTGCGTCTGTGCGATGCGGAAGAGAACACGAAAAGACAAAAATACCCTTCCACCTATGGTACCGCATTGTTCCTTCCTGTAGTACCACGCGGTATAGAGGCTGTGTCAGCCGTTTGATGGGGCTAGATGGACGGCCACGATTCGGTACCGCATAGGGTCAAGGACAGTAAAAAATATCTCCAATGTGTGAATCAAAATACACTATAGGTCGGTCTCAGTCTCTTAGACCTTGATATACCACCACCATCAACCACCGAAATGACCTGGATATATATTGCACCATCTTCCTATCATCTGTTCTCCTCCCCTTTCTCCTCCAAAGCTACATTCATCCCTGTGTGTTCATGGACTCCATCCTTCTCCTGCCTCTGGTTGCTCTCCTAGTTGTTGCCATCTCATGGCTATGGGATTACACCGTCGTGCGACTGATTTGGAGGCCTCACTGCATAGCCAAGGAATTCAGAGAGAAGCAGGGGATCCGTGGACCTGCCTACAAGTTCTTGGGAGGCAACAATGGCGAAATCAGCAGGTTGAAGGAGGAGGCAGATGGCCAGGTGTTGGATAATCTTCGTGACCACAACTACCTCCCAAGGATAGCACCTCACTTCCTCAAATGGAGGGCTCAGTATGGTATCGCTTTGTGCTTAGTGTTTCCTTTTTCTTTTCTTGGGCCTGGTTTAGTTCCAAATTTTTCCTTCAAACTTCCAACTTTTTCATCACATCAAAACTTTCCTACACATATAAAATTCCAACTTTTCTATCACATCGTTCAAATTTTAACCAAACTTCTAATTTCGGCGTGAACTAAACACACTTGTTTGTGGTGATGCTTGTTGCTGTTCTTGCGTTTGGCTCTTTCTTTGTTGGAAGCATTTGCACCAAGGGAATTTTGATGCTACTTGTCAATCTCTCTCCTCTCTCTCTCTCTCTCACACACAGACACACACAATCAATCAAGTAGTATCTATCAGTGCTAAATACTACTCCCACGTCTCATTATAAATGCAACTATAAGTTTCCGTCCAACGTTTAATCGTCCGTCTTATTTGAAAAATTTATGAAAAAATTTATAAGTTAAGTCACACATAAAGTATTATTCATATTTTATCATCTAATAACAATAAAAATACTAATGATAAAAAATATTTCAAAAAAACGGATGGTCAAAGTTGGGCATTGAAACCCACAACTGCGCTTATTATGGGACGGAGGGAGTACTAATATAGAAACAACTCGAAGGGGGTGTTTAGATCCAGAGGTGTAAAGGTTTGGCGTACCACATCTTTCTATTAATTTATTAAAGGAATAGAAAAAGGAGCCTCCACGTTCGCTCTCATGGCCTAGAAATTCTCACATTAATCGGAGAAAAAGAAAAACAGAGTCCATTTAGGAATACAGTTTAAAAATAATTGAAATTCAGAATTGAAAATAAGGAATATAGGAAGAAAAGACTAGATTCCATACCGGTATACAACTAATGGAAATTTCGGAATTAAAAAAATAAGAAAAATAAAATTAGAGGTTAGATCCGTATAGTAATACAATTTAGAAATAATAAAAATTTGAAATTTAAAAATAAGAAATATTGGAAGAAGAATATAGAGTCCATATAGGAAAACAATTTTAAAATATCTAAAATTCGGAATTAAAAATAAGGAATATAGAAAGAAAAGACTAGAGCCCATACTGGTATACAATAGAACTAATGGAAATTTTGGAATTAAAAAAAATTAAAAGTAGAGGTTAGATCCATATAGAAACACAATTTAGAAATAACAAAAATTCAAAATTCAAAAATAAGAAATATTGGAAGAAGAATATATAGTTATATATGGATACAATTTAAAAATGGCAAAAATTCAGAATTTAAAATACAGAATATAGGAAGAGAAAATTAGAATCCATACCAGTATACAATATAACTAATGGAAATTCGAAATTAAAAAAAAGAAAACTAAAAGTAGAGGCTAGATCCATATAGAAATACAATTTAAAAATATTGAAAATTTGAAATTTAAAACAAGGAATATTGGAAGAAGAATATAGAGTCCATATAGAAATACAATTTAAAAATAACTAGAATTCGGAAGTTAAAAAAGAAATATTGAAAGAAAAATACAATTTAGTAATAATAGAAATTAGGAATTAAAATAAGGAAAATTGTAAGAAGAGTATAGAGTCCATATAGGAATTTAGTATTAACTAAAAATCAGAATAAAAATAAAAAAAATTAAAAGAGTACATATAGAAATACAATTTACAAATAAATAAATTAGAATTAGAAATGAATATTGGCACAATAGTCTAGAAACAACTTAAATTTGAAATTAAAAAAATAAATAATATCGAAAGATGAGTTTAGAGTCAATATAGAAATAAAATTAGAAATAATAAAAATTTAGAATAAAAAACAATATTAGAAGAAGAGTCTAGATTCTATATGGAAATATAATTTATAAAGAACGGAAATTCGGAATTGAAATAAGAAATATTGGAAGAGGAGTTTAGAGTTCATATAAGAGTATAATTTAGAAATAACTGAAATTATAAATTTAAAATAAGAAATATAGGAATACAATTTATAAATAATAGAAATTCATAATTAAAAAAATAAATAATGTTGGAAGAAGAGTATATAGTTCATAAAGAAATACAATTTGGAAATAACTAAAATTCAATATTAAAAATAATTAATAAATATCATGTATATACAATACATTACGAATATTACACATTGGTTAGTTTGATAAAGTTAGTACAAAATTTAAAATTTTGTTGTCATTTTAATATATTTTGATAATAAAATATAAAAATATATATGCTATTATACGAGAGATAATATAAGGATGCTAGCTGCGTAATTTGCGCGGGCCACCATGCTAGTTGGGTATTATATAGGATGTCGCAAGGGTTTTTCGGGCACTAACAAAAAAAACTAATTATAAAATCCGTCAGTAAACCGCGAGATGAATTTATTAAGTCTAATTAATCCATCATTAGCACATGTTTACTGTAGCATCAAATTGTCAAATCATGGAGCAATTAGGTTTAAAAGATTTGTCTCGCAAATTAGTCGCAATATGTGTAATTAATTATTTTTTAGGCTATATTTAATACTTCATGCAAGTGTTCAACTGTTCGATGTGACAGGGTGTAAAATTTTAGGGTGGGACCTAAACAGACCCGAAATAGCAAAAATAGGTGCTTGGATAGTACTAGTACTATCAAAAGTTTTGAATCTCTAAAATTCCGCTTGTTTTGTATCAGGTGTCCCATTTCAGATTAAATGGTGTACTTCCTTCAAATGGATGCTTGCCCCGACAGATGAAATTTGTTTGATGGCTTCTAATAATAATAATAATAATGATAATAATAATCCTTTTGTAATTCTTTAGCAGAAGTTTTCAACTCAGGGTCAAGAAACAGTAAGAAAATAAACAACGTTTCGCAACTCTTTTCACTAAAAAACGCAAGTCACGGAGTGAAAAGTACTTCGTTTGTTTGTTGAATACTACTGGAAAGTGGAAACACAATCAACTTTGCATCTCAAACAAATCAGAGGCATATGCTGAGAGATTTTGTAAACAATAGTTCTTTCAAATATGTATAATGAGATGCTGATGATGTACGAATATTTGAATGGTTGCAGGAGAAGCGTTTCTGTTTTGGTATGGAGCAAAGCCACGCATCTGCATTTTCGACTATGAGTTGGCTAGGCAGATTCTCTCGAGCAAGTCTGGACATTTTCTGAAGAATGATGCGCCCCCAACTCTGGTGGCCCTAATGGGCAAGGGATTAGTACTCTTGGAAGGCACTGATTGGGTGCGCCATCGCAGGGTAATCAACCCTGCTTTTAACATGGACAAGCTCAAGGTAACAGTAACACCACCATCAATCTCTTCTCATACCAACAGATTTCGAACTTCACCTGTAAGTTTTATGGTGTACATGATTTCAGATTACAGTCATGAGTGTATCTCTTTCAAGACCTCTTAATGTGTAAAACTTATTAGAGCTAGTGAGTCCAGAAAAAAGAAATATACAGGACTGCATACATAGAAGGCCATAGGTGAGGTATTTTTATTTCATGAATAATTTTGACTTTGTGATTTACAGATGATGATAAGCACAATGACGGGTTGTGCTCAAAGCTTGGCCAAGGAGTTAGAGGATGTCGCAGCCAAGAACAAGGACAGAGTAACAGAGGTCGACCTCAACCAAAAATTCAGATAGCTAACAGCAGATATTATTGCCCATACTGCCTTCGGCAGCAGTTACCAATTAGGCAAAGAGGCCTTCCAGGCACAGCATGAACTGACAGAGATCACCATGGCAACTTTATTTCAAGTGCAATTACCAGGGCTCAAGTAATAAACTCTGCTTCCCTCAATAGTCTTTTTTCCTTTTGTAAAACTGTCACTCACTTTCCTAATGGATTTGTAATATGTTCTCTCATTCTGGATGCAGCTATCTTCCTACTGAAAGAAATCGGCGCAAATGGAGGCTTCAGAAGAATCTCAGGGACACACTGATGCAGATCATACGATCGCGGCTATCATCAAAAGACGGCGGGTACGGCAACGATCTGCTCGGTTTGATGCTTGGCGCCTGCGCTTCAGACGAGCAAGGGGAGGCCAGCAGCTTGAGCATGGACGAGATCGTAGACGAGTGCAAGACGTTCTTCTTAGCCGGCCATGAGACCACCTCCCTCCTCCTCACATGGACCGTCTTCTTGCTCAGCGTGTACCCCGAATGGCAGGAAAGGCTCAGAAACGAGGTCTTGAGAGAATGTGGGACGGATCAGTGTCCTGATGCCAATTCACTCGGCAAACTGAAGGAGGCAAGGAACAAGAATCTCTTTCTCTACACCATTTAATTACATTTATCTTATATGTTTTAGTGTTTAAGAAAGCAACTTGTTCCGTTTTAGGATATAAGGTGTTTCGACTAAGTTTATAAAAAAACTTAGCAACATTATTGGCACCAAACAAATATATTATAAAGAATATCTAATGGTGGATGTAATGAAATTAATTTGACATGAATGCAATTCCTCCAACTTGATCAGATATTTAGGTTATGTTTGAGGAGCTTAAAATTCTGATAAGTAACTGTTTGTCAGTTAGCTTCTAAGAATCTGCCGGGTTTCCTAACTTTTATGTTCCATTTCATTTTCTATATTCTTCTTTATACCTACAGATTCTTAGAGTACATGTGAGAATCTGTACTGTTCGAGAACCTGGATCAAATAGGGTCTTTTTACTTGGGACCAAATCAAAAACACCTTACATTCCGAAACGACGAAGCGAGTAATTAACTACAAGAGTAGCATCTACATTTTGTTTGTTTGCAGATGACAATGGTGCTCCTGGAGACACTGAGGCTGTACAACCCGGCGCTCTTCATCCAGAGGAAGCCCACGGCGGACATCACGGTGGGATCGCTGGCGATCCCCGCCGGCGTCGCCGTCTACATCCCGGTCCCGATCATGCACCGGGACAGGGAGGTCTGGGGGCACGACGCCGGCGAGTTCAACCCGCTGAGGTTCCGGGACGGGGCGGCGAGGGCGGCGGCGGCGGCGGGGATCCCGCACGCGCTCCTGTCCTTCTCGATCGGGCCGAGGTCGTGCATCGGCCAGGGCTTCGCGATGCTGGAGGCGAAGGCGGCCATGGCCGCGATGCTGCGGAGGCTCTCGTTCCGCGTCTCCCCCGGGTACGTGCACGCGCCCGTGGATTTGATCACGCTCAAGCCCAAGTTTGGGCTTCCGGTGATCGTGAGGCTGCCGGATGCATGAAGTGGGGGTGTGTTTCGATCACGCGTATAGCAATAATAAAAACCAGTCAATAGTAATACCCTACGCTTTGCTGCGGAATATATGTTTATGTTTAAATAGCGTGGAAATGATGTGAAGATGATGAGTTGATATTGCTTGCATGTTAAGTTCTAAAAATACAACAAAATTGTAAATGTTGTGCCGTGTTTGCGTGAGATTGAAATCGGTAAATGATGTGTCATGGTTGTATGAGATTTAAGATACTCTAAATAATAATTGCTAGTGGATGATTATGTGACGTACTTTATCTATTGAGTTTTAGTAGTTAGTGGATACCAACTATATATAGAAGGTATAGATGGCATGATTTGATGATGTGTGGTGTATAACTAAAAGGCAAAATTTGTTACAAAACACTAGAAAATCATGTAATTGGCTGGGAGACACCGTAAAAACACAATACTGCCGATGGACACCATAAAATTTGTGTAATTAGTTGTATGACACCGGAGACAATATTTTATCATTTTTGGTGAAAAAGATGAGAGAGAAATTTTAAAAGGACATAAATGCCCTCAACCTCACACTCGTCGTTCACCCTCACACCCAAAATCCCCATCCAACTTAACTCTAGGCTACTGGTGGTGACGGCGAAGGCGGCGGCGGCGGCTTCGGCATCGGCCGTGGCTGGTTGCGGCGGCGGCGGCGGGTGACCGGTTGCTTTGATGGTGGCAGCAACTGGCGACCGGCTTCTTTTTTAACGACAGCTGGTGACGGTGGCGGGCAAGCAGCTTCTGCTTTGACGGTGGTGGGTGACGGTGGCGGTGGCTGTCACACCCTGATTTTCGTTTCAGGATTTATAAATTATTTAATAAATTATTATTAGAATTTATATTAAATGTTCATTAATTTACAAGTGAAGTTAAATGTGGGAAATAAAATTTCCTAAATATAAAGCATGGATAGATTTAATTTTTATTAAATTCCTCATGGTTAATTATACTCTCTGGAATTTTCTCGGATTTTTCGGAGCTCAATTCCTAATTTTAATCATACAAAGAGCATTTCAGTAATTATCCGCATATTAAATTAATCATTAAATGGTCTGATTATAATTTTTTTAAGTACTTTGAGTGCCCAAGTATTTTCAGGATTTTTATTGAAATTATTTGAGCATTGGAAGTATTTTTAACAATTCAAAGATCATCTCATTGATTAATTTATTATTTTGGAAGTCCTTTGTTGCTCCCTTCCGGCCCAGCCCAAAAGTCTACTTTGTCTCCCCCGCTACTGTTCATTTTCCAGCTCCAGCCGCCGGCTGTAGCCGAGCCGAGCCGCCTTGCCGCGCCGCTTTGCCGCGCCGTTTCCTCCCCAATCACTCCCCTTTTCTTCCGATTGTTTGAGGGTTTTGATCCTCTCATCCTCCTCTATCTTTACCCCCAAAAATCGGAGCAAATCGTTGAGTATTTTATCCGAATCGAACTCGTTTTTGAGTTTATCTCCAAAACCGAGTTTTTGATTTCCCGGGCCGATTTCTTGCGGGAGGAGTCCGATCTCTTCAATCCAAGGCTATAAATAGGACCCCCTAGTCCTCCTCTTTCGTTTGCCCCTATTCCCAAGCCTTCCCGTGCTCCGTAGCTCCGTCGCCACCGCCGCCAAGCAAACCGTCGCCGCCGGCCATATCCGGTGCCGCCGCGCCGCCGTCTCCATCGTCTTCGCCGGTAGCCGTCACCACCGTTGGGTGCGCCGTGGTGAGGGGAAGCTCGGCCACCCTTCCTTTTCCGTCGCCGGTTACCGGAGCTCCGCCGCCCCGTGCAAGCCGAGCCGCCGTCGCCGCCCCTTCGTCGCCGGCCATCGTCGTTTGTCGTTTGGCTCGTGGGTGAGTACCGTTGGGTTCGTCTCGTCGTCCTCTACGTGTACGTGTCCTCCAATTTCGCAGCCGACCATCCAATCTCCGGCGAGGTCGCCAACCCGGGCCGGCCATTGATGATGTCATCATGACGTCATCATCGTTTTTTCTTTTTCCCGTTTTTCTAATAGATTAAATCTTCGGAAAATCATAACTAAATAACCGTAGATCCGATTCGAGTGGTTCAAGTTGCTAAATTTTTCTAAAATCGAGATCTACATGTTAAAAATATCCACATGTACTGTTTATGCTTGTTTTTGTACTGTTTTGTTGAATTTTGTTCTTTCGCTTTAGTTTCCGACGTTCCGGAGGAGAGCGTTTTCGTTGAGGAAGGTTCGTGAGTGCATCGGAAGTGTTCAAGAAGACTAATTGAAGACCGATTATTGCAAGGCAAGTCACACAGATCCCAAACAACCCTTTGAGCATGTTGAACCTGTTTAAAGCTATTGTTTTATTTCAACTTATGTATTATTTTCGAATGTCATCGGGTGGTGAGCCTTTCCCAATTAATTAATGGCCGAAGATGACTTTATTTTCCTGTGGGTTATAATTTGATTAGCTAGAACCTTATATATTGGTTTGGTTTAGCTAAATGCTATATATATAATTGCTTAGCCATGCTTAGAAACATTAGCTCACTAATGGGATGAATCATACTACATTATTATTTATGGTTATATTTAATGGTAGCTCACGATGGTTAATCGTGTTATGATAATTAATTGATAATTAAAACTTGTTAATGGTGGGTTGTGAGCACATGGTTTTGAAGGTCGTGCTCATGACAATTAAGGACCAGTTCACGAGCTACTGTTGTGAGACATTAACCGTGCCAACCACAAGCCAGCGTGGGCAACGGCTTTACCTTTTGTATAGCATAGTTCATTACGGGGTGCCAGACTGAGAAGCGGCGAGAAGTCCGTGGGGGTCGCTGGGGAGTCCATGCCTTTGGTTTTTGAGGGGGTGATTATGATCCAGGAACGGTGCACTGTTTTGAGTTGTGTTGTGCAAAGGGTATTGTCACGATTTCCCCCTTTGCAATGCCGTGGTGGTATTACGGGGCATGGCAACATGTGTGGAATCGTGTCTTGTGGGTACAGTGGTACACCTCTGGCTAGAGTAAAACTATTCGAATAGCCGTGCCCGCGGTCATGGGCGAGTTGAGCAATGTTTTTCGTGATTAGTCCCATACTACTCAATAATGTTAATAATGTGATAATTAATTTGACTCCTGGTTTGGAATGGATAATTCCTGGTTTGGAGGTTTGATCTATACGACCGGGGTTGGTTGTTCAGGTTTGGTTGGGCCTATGCAGCATGGGTGTACTGTTCAGTGTTGATTAAAATTTCTGATTAATTACTCTACTGTTTTACTTCTCTTAAATGTTTGCTAAATGCTATTTCGCAAATGAACCCTATATTATGCCATCCTTTGGAATCCTTGTGCACTTGCATATTTGCTGTGTGGCTTGTTGAGTATGTCATATGCTCATTCTTGCAATAATCATCAAACCTCAGTTGAAAAAAAAGGATCCGGAAGGAGAAGATGTTTGGCTTATACCCCAGTTGAGCTGCCTGTGGGAGTGGAGCTGAAGCCATCGCTAGACCGTTAATTCCGCTGCCGTTTTCTTTTCTTTTGTAAGTATGTAACGTTATTATTGTGATGGATTTGTATATTGAATTGTCAGTTTGTGTACCTCGGCTGATTCCTGGACGAGGGTTTTATGCACAAATAAGTTCGGAGATTATTAGTGAATTTCTGGGCATGACAGCGGCTTCGGCTGGTTACGGTGACGGTCAAGCGGCGCTGGGAAGCGACGGTGGTGGTGGTGGCTCAGCTTCTCACGGGGCGTGGACCGGACGAGGAGGGGTGGTCGCTCTTGCTCGTCGAGAACCTCCAGCTCCTCGTCCTACTCATCACTTCCCTCGCCGTCCTCGTCGGCTGCGGCATCACGCTACTCGTCTGCCACTCCTCCATCTCCACGCCCGCTACGAAACCGCAGGAGGCGCACCCGCGGGCCCTCACCCCAGCCAAGAAGAAGCAAGAGACCAAGCCTGACCCCGCTAGGAAGCGACGGCGGTGGCGCGGCTTCATCTTCATTCGTGTGTCGCCTCACTAGTGGTCACTAGAATGGATACTATCATCTCAATCGGGCGGCAACTCCCATCTCAATCGGGTACGGCGTCCGTCACAGGCTAGAAGTCACTTATGTGAAAAGTTATCTCAATCAGGCAAACGGCCGTCACGGATGAACCTATCTTAATCGGGCCCTAATTAAAGCCCGTCACTGATAGCTTTGACCCAGACGACATGTCAAACTATAGCCCGTCATGGATGACCTATCTCAATCGGGCCTAAACTATAGCCCGTCACATATGACCCTTATCTGTGACGGGTATTAACTATAGCCCGTCACAGATGAGTCATCTCAATCGGGCCTAAGTTAATACCCGTCACAGATGAGTCATCTCAATCGGGCCTAAGTTAATGCCCATCACTGATGAGTATAATCCTAAAAAAAATTAAATTTTATTTTTGGCTAGCTTTGCCATGCCGTCCCGCCCCTCTCAGGGGAATCCTTTTTTTTTTTGTCTTTACTCGTGTGCACGAAGTTCACTTCGTGATCGGTCATCCATCCTGAAATTGCTCCAGACCAAACACGCTTAATATCAAAGTTCTTTGGAGATCGGCTTCCGAAAGAGTAGTTGTAACTTGTTGGTATAAGTATTCTATTAATCCTATTAAGTTCTAGGCCGGGATATGTCACACTATGCTTCAGTTTCATGTAATCAATAAATCGATGATACTTTATATATATATATATATATATATATATATATATATATATATATATATATATATATATTACTAGTTAACGTACTTAGTGCGCGTAACAACAAATTTAACATCTCACCAGTTACGTTAATTAATGGTAACAGCGCAGCATATGAATCTCGATCAGTTATGCGGGCGGCACTAAAGCTAAGCAATAACACTTGTTATACCGATCGTATCCGACGTGGCTAGATCGAATTCACCCCGCCGGCATGCACCGCTCGATAAAAAAAACATATACTCTCTTGTTTTTTTTAATGAATGACACAATTGATTTTTTAAACGTATTTAGCATGATTTAAGTTTTCTATAGTATTTAAAAGAAAGTTAAATAACACGTAAGAATGATTGAACATTTGTAAAAAGAAAAATCAACAACGTGTTGTATGTTAAAAAGCCGGAGGTAGTATGATATATATAAAGTTTATAAGTAAATATCCAGAGAGGATAAAAAAGCTAGCAGCAGGCGGTGATCCTTTAGGGCGGAACTACGGTAGGAAGGCCAGTGTCATATGGCACCAATAACTTTCGGCAAAACCTATAGCAAAACTGTTTATTCATATGCTGTAACACCATGATCGAAATATAATTAGCTTACTATGATACCGATGAACACGTTATGACAACAAACGAATCGATTTTCTAGTTCCGCACTAATCTAGGCCTAGGCGGGATGGCCCTCTCACGTTCACGTACGCAACGCCGATTCGATTTCGATTCGATCCGATCGCAACGTACGGATAACGGATGGATCGCCTCGTCCGTCTTGGCGCGCGCCAACTAACGTACACCCACCCGCTCATCTATATAAACCCGCCCCGGCCGGCCACCGTGTAGCAAGTATACTATTTCTATACTCACGCTAGCTAGCAACGCCGCACCGGCCATCTCGATCGATCGATCGGTCACCCACCCATCCACACACACGCACCGCAAGCACACGCGGCTATGGGTCTGCCGCTAGAGCAGTGGTGCGGCGGCGAGGCGGCGGGTGTCGTCGCTGCCGGGAAGGAGTCGGCGGCGTCGTCGGCCGCGGCCGCCGCTGGGTGCAGGACGCCGGGCGGCGGCGGGGCGCGGGAGGGGGGACGAGGCGCGGCGGTGGCGGGAGAGTGCCCCGGGGCGCCGAGGAAGAGGAGGGCGGCGCCGGGGCCCGTGTCGCAGATGCAGGAGCAGCACCGCCAGCGCAGGGACTTCTACTCCGGCCCCGACGTCGACGCCTTCTTCGCCGCCCACAACCTCTAGCCACACACGCGCTAATTAATTAACCCCATCTCTAGCTGCTTATAGCTAATTAGCTAGTTAACGTTACGTACGTGCTGAATAATGAAGACCAAAGTACCGTGTCGTCGCGTCGACCCCTGCGAGCGATCGAGAGGCACATACGTTACAGTGAGTGTGTGTTGCTAGCTAGCTTTCATGATGGTCCTTCGCTTTCAATAGGAAAGGGGGAAAAAAGACCATCATGTAGTTATGTGTTGCACCGCACGCATGCAGTGGCCATGCATGTCGATCAACAATGTGACTCAGTAGTAAGTTTGTTCTAGCTAGTCGATCTCGTCACTCTTCAATATGCTATATATATTGTGTGTTCAACTACTTGCGTACGTACGCACTTCTTGTTATTTAACTATGCCGTCATATATACGTGCTATCCTGTATGTGTATGTGCCTGGTATGTTTAAGGTGATTTTACCTCCATTTCTTTCACGCTGCGCGTAATTGCTATAACCTACCCCCCCCCCCCCCACCCCTCCCCTTCATTCTAAACTGTCAGCGTATCACTTAGCTTTTTACACGGTCTTGCTTTGACCATTGATTTCCCTTTTTAACATATTTTCATATACAGATTTAATGATACATGTATATAACACTAAACACTTGTATTGTTAGTTAAGTTTTAAATGTTCATTTTCTTATGAAAATAAGGGCAAATGTGATAACGGGGAGGGTATAAGTTATTATACTAACAATTTCAACCTTCATACATGCAAGTGTATGTGGGGAAAAATATTGTAAATGTATTTTTTTTCAAGATTGTGAATTAACCATTCATTACATTTGGGATTATATATGCGTGCAATTCCTGTATGTTTTTCATTTTTGGGATTGCTAGAATTATGGCGCCATATTTTTTGTTTTAAGTTTAGTTACTTTTTTCCCTATGTGTTTGTTCTCTCCTAAATGTAAATACGCTATTATTTCTCCTATCTCCTCTCTTTAAGTATATTATAAATTATTTGTGATCCTAATTCTCTTTAGAATGTGTATTTAAAAATAGAATGTGAATGTTCAAAATGACAATGTAATTACAGGCATATATAATTTTGCAACGTAACAATCATTTGACTATTTTTGTTTTAAAAAAATTACGCCGGCATAAATATAGCTACTCACTTTTTTAACAATTCTGATATGTCGTTATATTGCATACTAGAGGTCCAAATGCAACGCAAGCATATATATTACTACTCTTATTTCCCTTTTCTTAATTTTAGTTTTGTGCGTGAACTGCGGTCTCATCTACTCATTCTATATATCACGAGCGCGGTGAATCATATATAAGATGTCAGCAGATCACATTATAACCGATCGCGAGATGCCCTAAGCTAGCTGCTACCATATCTCTATAGATCTATAGTGTGCCCTTCACACCTGCCCCCTGCATTTTAGTCTTGTGTATGGTACATTGGTGGTATACTCGATCATTGCCAACTGCAAACAGATCACGTAGTACTGTTGATCGCTTTGCCCTGCAGGAACTGGAAGCCTGGAACAAGCTAGCCAGGCAGTGTTCCATGCATATAAGTATGTTGCAGGCATCAAAAGCAGAGGAATATCTAGCAAACGTACAAAGTACTAGTACATACACTGATGGAGAAATACTCTTTACTCCCGGTTTAGAACCCTTTGTAGTCCCGATTTTCTAACCGGGACTACGAATCCGGGACTAAAGATCGCTATCTTTAATCCCGGTTCAAATAACCGGGACTAAAGATATCTTTAGTCCTGGTTGGTAACACCAACCGGGAGTAAAGAGGGGGAATCTGTAGTCCCGATTGGTGTTACCAACCGGGACTAAAGAGGGGAAGCGATGTTTCCTTGAGATCTTTTTTTTTATTCTGTTGTTGATTTGCTAATGGCTAGTGTTAATCCATATATTTTCACCCGAATCGAATAGGATGCACATCCCCAAATCAACATCCCAAATATCAAGTTACTTATACACACAAATCAAATACATCACAAATCCTACACACAGATCAAATACATCACAAATCCTAAAAAAACTACACACAAATTAAATACATCACAGATTGTCGAGGGGTGACCCTCTCTAGCGGGAGGCTGTGAGGCCCCCCTTTGAGAGTTCGGCCGGGGGCAGCGGGTGAGATTCGAGGATTTGGTGAGCGAAACTGTGTGTGATCTTGATCTCGGAGGCTCCTCCAAGACGATGAGACAAAAGAGGTTTATATAGGTTCGGGCCGCTATGAAGCGTAATACCCTACTCCTGTGTGTATGATTCTTCTGTGCTTAGAAAGTCCATGAATCCTTGGTATGCAAGCTAGGGTTAGACAAGCTTTGGCTTAGGGATCCTCCGTCCGATCCTCCTTCCTCACTAGGCATGGTCCTCCTTTTATACTCTAAAGGGATACCACATGTGCTGCGAGTGCTACCTAGGGAGAAGGGAAAATATTCTCTATATTAATTACATGTCTTGTGCCTTAGCCCAGAAGTTATCTGCACGTCGGTTGCTGCGCGGGGCCCATCAAATCATGCAAGGCGCCCATGTCATTCGCCATTTAATGGATGAGGACTTCCGGGTTCTCGTTCACACCAGAAAACGGGAACCCGGGTCAGTTCAGAGTGGTTGGACCAGCTCTGACCGGGGTAAGAGGCTGTGAAGCCCCTCATCATTATGATGGGACGGGACAGAGCACGCCGCTCGCCGCCTGACACACTGACAGGGCGGGGGTACACAGTCGCCGTCCCATCGGTCATTCAACCGGTCACAGACCGGTCAGATGCGCAGCACGCCGCATTAAATGCGGCATGGCGCGGTTACATAGACCGCTATAAATGCAGTTAGGTGGGCGTTAGGCGCGCCCACTTAACCCTGTACATATGGGCTGATACGTGAAGGGGGTCGGGGCAGCTCGACCCCAAGCGAGGGCGGCCTCCTCCCTCTAGCTTGGAGGAGGCAGCCTCCGCGCCACCCCGGGCTCGACCCCCCTCGGGGGGAGCCACGTGGGTTTGGGGGCGGCCCAACCCCAAGCTGGGAGGGGGCAGCCGCCGCAACACCCCGGGCTCGACCCCCCTAGGGGAGAGCCACGTGAGTTTGAGGGCGGCCTCCTCCCTCTAGCTGGGAGGAGGTAGCCACCGCGCCACCCCGGGCTCGACCCCCCTTGGGGGGAGCCACGTGGGTTTGGGGGCGGCCCGACCCCAAGCTGGGAAGGGGCAGCCGCCGCAACCCCCGGGCTCAACCCCCCTTGGGGAGAGCCACGTGGGTTTGAGGGCGGCCTCCTTCCTCTAGCTGGGAAGGGGTAGCCACCGCTCCACCCCGGGCTTGATCCCCCCTCGCGGGAAGCCACGTGGGTTTGGGGGCGGCCCGACCCCAAGCTGGGAGGGGGCAGCCGCCACAACACCCCGGGCTCGACCCCCCTCGGGGAGAGTCATGTGGGTTTGAGGGCGGCCTCCTCCCTCTAGCTGGGTGGGGGTAGCCACCGCTCCACCCCGGGCTTGATCCCCCATCGCGAGGAGCCACGTGGGTTTGAGGGCAGCCTCCTCCCTCTAGACGTGATACCCCCGGGCCCATATCACCGACACAGATTATACAAATTATACATCTTAGATCCATGCGATGCAATGAATCACAAAATCTAAAAAATGATACATCCAGTGAAACACAAATTATATATATAAAAAATAAACGAGCCGGCGCCCGGCCGCCGCCTACCCGCGCGCAGCCGCGGCCGCCTGCCCGCGCGCGGCGGCGCCGCTGCTCGTCGCCCATCTCCATGCGCGCGGCCGCGCCGCCGCCGCCCGCCGCCCGCCTGCCCGCCGCCACCGGCCTCCTGCCCGTCGCCGCCTCCCCCTTCGCGGTCGCGCCGCTGCCGCCCGCCGCCGGCCGGCTGATGAAAGACGGAATAGAGAGGAGGAGGAGGAAGGAGAGGGGAGGAGAAGAGGAAGGGGATGAGGGGAGGAAGAGAGGGGAGGGGAGGAGGAAGAGGATTGGATCTGAGAAGAGGAAGAGAGGGGATGTTCCAATCTTATGTAAATATCTGTCTGGGACTTAACCGATTAGATGTGGGAGAGAAATATTTATTCCCGGTTGATAACTCCAACCGGCACTAAAGATCGATCTTTAGTCCCGGTTGGTAATACCAACCGGGAGTAAAGATTGATTCCCGGTTGGTGGGACTAAAGTAGTAATCTTTAGTTCCAGTTGGTAGTATCAACCGGGACTAAAGATCCTCGACCCCCTGACATACATTTGACAGGGGATGAACCGGGAGGACTAAAAATCATCTTTTGTCCCGGTTGGCACCAACCGGGACTAAAGATCAAATTTTTTTTAACCGGGACTAAAAATCGTTTTTAGTCCCGGTTTTTAATGGAACCGGGACTATTGTGAAATTTGGTCGACCGACCAAAGATGGTTTCTCCACCAGTGATATATATGGAAGTGGATTTTTTCCCTCGAGGGGACATCCCCTCGTTTTGTGCATGTCGTTCAAAAAGTTATCAGAAAAAATTATCAAGATAGATCAATATATGATATATCTTTTCGCAAATATGTGAGTTAAAATTTGACCTATACAGTTCAAAACAAAAATAACAAATTTGAAGTTAAAATTTGACCTATACAGTTCGAAACAAAAACAACAAATTTGACCACGTGAATTACGTGTTCTATTCATATAGAAAATTTGCTATTTTTGTTTCTGCTTGTATTAGTTAAATTTCAATTTGCATGTTTACGAAATGACATATCACATATTGATCTATCCTACTGAATTTTTTCATTTTTAATGATTTTTTTTAAGTTACATTCACTGGTGGAGAAACCATTTTTGCTCGGTCAACCCAAATCCACAGTAGTCCTGGTTCCACTAAAAACCGAGAGTAAAAACGATTTTTAGTCCCGGTTTATAAGAACAACAGGACTAGATGATCTTTATTCCTGGTTGGTGTTACCAACCGGGACTAAAGATGATCTTTAGTCCCGGTTGCTAACACTAACAAGGATTAAAGATAATCTTTAGTCCCGGTTGGTTCCCTGTCAGACCGTGTCAGGCGCCTAGGATCTTTAGTCCCGGTTAGTAACACAAACCGGGACAAAAGATAGAACTTTAGTCCCGATTGGTATTACTAACCTGGAATAAAAATCTTACATATACTATATAATCCCTATTACTTATCCTCTTATATCGTCCACACAACAAACTCTCTCTATCTCTTTTTTTCCTCTCTAACTCTCTTCCTCTTTCCTGCCCTATCTCTTTCTTTTTGGATAGATCGAGTGAGAGCGCTGCCTTATCTCTATCCAGATCGAGCGAGAGCAAGAGCGTGTCGGCACGGAGGGCCGCGCGGCGGGGCGGCGGGCGGCGCGGCAGCGAGCGGCGGCCTGCGCGGCGGCGCGGAGGCAGCGGGCGGCGCGGCAGCGAGCGGCGGCCTGCGCGGCAGGCGGCGCGGCGGCGCGGCAGCGCGCGGCGGCGCGGCGGTGGCCGGCGGGCGTGGAGAGGCGGCGGCAGCGGCCGGCCGGCGTCTCTGTGATTTTTTTTTTTTAGAATTTGTGATTTATTGCATGATCCTGTGATGTATTGATTTGTGTGTGATGTATTTGCGATGAATTTTGTAGAACTTGTGATGTAATTTGATTTGTGTGCAATTTTATTTTAGGATTTGTGATGTATTTGATTTGTGTGTATAAGTAACTTTAAAGATTTGTGATGTAGATTTGGGATGTTACCTTGATTTGGTATTTGGGGTTTAATTTGGGATAGGCATCTCACTTGATCCGGAAGAAAATAGAAAAGAAAAAAAAAGAAAAAAAGGAGGGGGCATCTAGACTGCTGTTATCTCCTCTTTAGTCCCGGTTGTTAACACCAACCGGGAGTCCCAGTTATTTTACCCGGAACTAAAGATAGCGATTTTTAGTCCCGGATTCGTAGTACCGGTTGGATAACCGGGACTAAATGGGGGTTATGAACCGGGAGGAAAGATGGATTCTCCACCAGTAATTCAAAAATAAGCCATATCCATTAAGGGATGAATTGAGTTACGATCCTTTAGTATCATGTGTTGAACAGCACGTACGAATGAACTTTCTACCTTCAGGTGCTATGTACCAGAGCACACCCTAGATGAGTGAGACCTTTACACGTATAGTCCACCATACCCTGGCTGTCCTAGCTATAGCATGCACTGCATGCTGAGAGATGATATTCTCCATGAACCAGCTAGCTATAGCTGCAGGGGACCAATTGCCTGAACCTGGAGGGAGGTGTGCATATCTGTGCATGTGAAGTACGGAGTACTACACACACAAACTCTAGTAGACTAGCTCAATGCATTATGCATGCAATGAGAGAGATGTCCATTCGCCATTGCCCCCTGCAGGTATGTTAAGATCTTGCTTTGTACAGTTGTACTGAACCAGAGATCAGGTAAAGAAAAAGCTCAGGTTGATTTCAGGCCGGCTCGAGATATGCATGAGTAGTACTGGTTTCAGATGCTAGCGGTACTGAATTACCTGCATGCAGGTGGCTAGCTCTCGAGGCAAAGTTTCAGACTTTAGATGGTCCGGGGGGATGCTGCTTATACGTCATAGTGCACATGAAGTTGTTAAGATATTCTTCCTCCTGAATCCTCCTCATCTTTTGAAAAGTCTTTCTGATGATCCGCCCTACTTACACCCGGCCCTTGATCAATTCATATCCCTTAGTGCACTTTGTTGATTTAATTTCATTAGTATAAATATATTAGGCCTAAAGATATACCGAAATAAATCTTTTGGCAGTTGCCGCCACTATGCGATCGACTGCTGTCTCTGAAAAGAGTATAGCTTGATGAAGAGTTATATATATCCTAAAAAGGTACATATGCGATTGTTTCGGAAGTAGATTTTTCCTCTCGAAGGGATATCTCCTCGTTTTGTGCGTGATGTTTAAAAAGTTATTATTTTTTAAGAAAAAGTTGTCAAGATAGATCAATATATGATATATCTTTCCACATACATGCAAGTTACAATTCAACTTATACATTTCGAACCAAAAATAATAAATTTGATCACGTATGCGTTATATTCATAGTAAAATTTGTTTTTTTTACTTGTATAAATTGAATTTGAACGTACATGTTAAACATGGAGTAACATATTATATTGATCTATCTTACTAAAATTTAATTTTCTTATGGCTTTTTAAGTAACATGTAAAAATGAAAGGACATCTCCTTAATGGGTGAAATAATGTTTCGGTATTTATTTTTGTGTTGATGCATGGTTGTAGAGTGGATTTGTTTCTTATTTTGAGAAATAATGTTTCAACATACTTTCAATTAATCAAAGATCTGTCTCAGCATTTTCTTTCTCACAAACTTTCTCATCGATCACTATGTAGTAGGGTCAATTGATCGATGAATAGTACTACTATGCATGGGCCAATTGAGGAATCTTCAAACATTAATTGCCCGTAGGCTGGCAAGCAAGATCTATGTACACAGAAAAGGCGAAAGAAAAGTCATACTAGGCCGGGGAATCTTAGCAGACAACGTAAGTACATTGCAGTTACCGATTACTTCATGCATGGAAGCTTATGTTATACTATCAACTGATCCGATCCATCCGATATCGATCCTTTGCATTTGCATATCCACCCTGCTGTGAAGGGAGAAAAGAGAGGGCATATGTACTACACGTACGCTAGCTCTCTCTCTCTCTCTCTCTCTCTCGATCAGCTACCGATTTATCTCTTCCATTTCATATTATAACTACTTCTAGCATTTAATATTATATTGTCCTAAAACATATATACTAGGTACTTCTACAATAACTATTTCATCTCAAGTAATTACAATTGCTTAAATGACTGTTTTCACTGCTATAAAACCCATCATAAATATCGGCTTTTACGGTTTATTAAAACACTATTGGAAAAATAATCTTTACTGGGTCGGTTGTTTTTCACAATAGTTTCGGTTCTAATAAGAACCGGGACTATTTAGTCCCGGTTATAAAAATTTTGATCTTTAGTCCCGGTTCATGGCCTGCCAGAGGCATGTCAGGGAGTCGAGGATCTTTAGTCCCGGTTGATACTACCAACCGGGACTAAAGACACCAACCGGGAGTAAAGATTATTTAGATCTTTAATCCCGGTTGATAATACAAACCGGGACTAAAAATTTGTCTTTAGTTCTAGTTGAAGACTCCAACCGGGAGTAAATATTTCTCTCCCATATCTGATCGGTTAAGTCCTAGACGAGACTTCCTCCTCACTATGATATTTAGATAAGATCAGATCATCCCCTCTTCTCCTATCCCTCAGATCTCCTTCCTCCTTCATCCTTCTCCCCTCCCCTCTCCTCCTCACATCCGGCGGCTGGCGTCGGCAGGCAGGTGTCCAGCAGGCGGCAGCGGCCGGCGAGGCAGCACACGGGGTGGCAGGCGCCGGCCGTGGCGAGCGGCGGCCATGGCGGGCGGCAGCGCGCCGGTTCTCCTCTCCTTTTTTTATATAATTTGTGATTGAGAGAATTTGTGATTCATTGCATGGATCTGAGATGCATAATCGATCTGTGATGCATTTGATTTGTGTGTAATTTTTTTAAGATTTGTGATGTATTTGATTTGTGTGTAAGTAACTTACTATTTGTATTTGTGATGTGAATGATTTGGGATGTTACTTTGATTTGGGATTTAGGGTTTGATTTGGGTATATGCATGGCATTCGATTTTGGGATTTGGTGTTTGATTTGGGTATATACATCCCACTCGATTTAAGAGAAAATAAAAAGAAAATGGACCAACCGGGACTGCCCCTTTCCTTTCTTTAGTCCCGGTTGGTGTTTGGTAACACCAACTGGGACTAATTAAAGATCGATCTTTACTCCCAATTATTTTACCCGGGACTAAATATAGCGAGCTTTAGGCCCGAATTCGTAATTCCGGTTAAAAAACCGGGAGTAAAGACGGTTTCTCCATCAGTGAAAACTAGCACCTACGCATCTTTTCGCATATCCATGGAAGGAAAATATATAGAACCGACATATTTGGAGAAGTATAAGTGCTAGTTCTAAAGGAAAAACGACACCAATATTATAGGTTCTGATTTTTTAAATGGTTAATTTAAAACCGATACTATCGGTTTTATAAACGACCCGTACATATAAAAACCACCACTTCATACTATTTTTTCTTTTTTTCAGGGAACCACCACTTCATTCCTTAATATACCTTAGTTAAAATAAATCCAGAAGTAGCTATAATATGGGTTAGAGTTAGTAGCTACTAGTACTACTAGAAGTAGCAAGAGCTAGGGTATAGTGGTGGGGATCGAGCTAGCTAGCTAGGGACCATCGAGTGGTGGGTACGGACGTTTGGGGGGTACTACTGGCCGTATGCATGTGATCAACACGGTGACTAGTAGTACGTGTCCGATAGCTAAGCTAGCGCACGCGAATAAATGAACAGTATGCAGCTTGTTTTTGTGGGACACATGGCATATGGGTCATTTGGCAGTGTTTGGACCTCTAAATTTAACTTTGAAAGTTGATTTTAAAGTAAAGTTGTGTAACTGTCTAAATCTGACTCCATTTTATGAGAACATCTCAGGCTGTGTTCGGAAATGAGAAGTTGGGAACTAAACTCCCCGCACGGAAAACGGAGCAGTTCATTAGCGCATAATTAATTAAGTATTTGCTATTTTTTTTAAAAAATAGATCAATATAATTTTTTAAGCAACTTTCATATAGAAACTTTTTGCAAAAAAAAACACACCGTTTAGTAGTTTGAAAAGCGTGCGCGCGGAAAACGAGGGAGAGGGGTTGGGAATATGGGATTGCAAATACAGCCTCAGACAGCTCCACTCCCTTTTTGGGTGGAGCTAAAACCGTTTGGTTGGGTTCCAGCTATAGAAGCGATGGACAAACGGGTCCTATATATAGGGATATCCCGCTCATTGTGGTGGTATATTGATGTATGTGTACAATACAGTTATAAATTTTCAGCGCTAGATATTTTTTTAAAAAGATCAAATGCATTGATCCGGTTTCATGAGAGAGCCCACACTACTTAAAAAATGATAATTCTAGACGAGACCCTCTTTAGGTTGCAGACGGATCGTAATTGGTCGCGTCTGTAAAAATCGACTCCCATTTTCGCATACCTTAAGAGGACTCCACGCACAAATCGATTTTCGCAGACGAGTCTCTTAAGAATCCGCCTTAAGTCTGAGTTACCTTCTCATTTCCCTCTCAACACTTCAAAATTTTTCATCCTTATTCACTCATCTCTCCTCATTATTTCCTTTCCATTCTCACCTCCTATCCTGTCTCACCTCATTTGACGAGACGGGTGGCGAGCGATGGGCGGTGTGGCCGATGAAAGTGGACGGTTCCGCCTCCACGGGCCCGGCAGCCCGCGACAACCGGATCCATGAGCGGCGGGTTGCGCGGCCGACGTCTGCCGACCTCGCGACGGGTGGCACGGCCGACTGCGGGTGACGAGCGGCGCGGCCGACTGCGGGTAGCGGGCTCCTCCTCGTGTCGAACGAGGTGACGACAGCTCCCCCGTGCGGATTCAGCTAGCGGCGGGTAGATGAGCCCCTCCCGGATCAAGCGGTGGTGGCTAGGGGTTGTTTTTCGATTTTATTTTTTGGATTTTTATTTTTGTGTACGGACGACATAAGCACCGCCACGCGTGCGGGTGTGCCATCCGCATAATAAAATAGTGATTTTTTCAGACCCTTCCTAGTAGACAGGCTAGAGTTCCACACGTGAAAAACATTTTTGGCCCGTCTGAAAAAAAATGTTTTTGTAAGATCAAAGTGTGTTTTGATTCTTATTCTGTGATGAACAATTGGCATCTGTGATTATTGGTTTTGATATTTGGAGATTATCGTCGAAGTGGTTTTGGAGATAATCAATTTTCAGGTGATGATCGGATTCTGTTATTTTATGTGTCCGGTCCGACCGGGCGGAGGTTGCCGGTCAGACCGGCCAGGCCCGCGGTCTGACCGGCTGACGCTGAGTCGGTTTTGGTTTCGGGTTATTTCTTTGGATATCCGTGATTGTTTCATGGTTATGGCTTCTAGATGGATTCTATACGTATGTAATACTGTTGTTTGCTACTAATGAGTCAAGTTGGGGGTAGCTTGGTCTCGGAATATGGTTTCTTTGTTTGTTTCATGTGTAGGTGACTCGATGCCTCGGGAGAACATTTGCGGTGATGGACCGGGAGTCGGCTTGGTGGTAAGACGATGTCCGTGGTGGTCATATATCATGCGGGATACTAAGGCTAGAGTTGATGCACGTGGTTGGTGAAGATTTCATATGGCATACGATGGAGGTATTGTGTGCGTATGGGATGCGGAGTCAAATTTGGAAGGAGTCCAAATTTGGTACGATTGGTTATGTAAAGTTTCTTTCTTGTACTAGAGGGTTTCCTAAGGTGTTTAGGACTCTTAGTATGAGTTTGGTTCGTGGCTTTAGGCTGCCTACCTCATGTATAAATAGAGGGGGAGCGTGAGGCTTCCCGGTATCGCTTTTGAGAGCAATTGAGTTGCTAGTTTAGCTAGGGTTTCGAGTTTAGTTGAGATTTTTGTAAGGAGTGCTGCTATTGCACTTTGTAAACACAGAGAGAAGCAATAAAGTTGTCATCTATTTTGAGAGTTCTTCGATTTGTGTTTCACCGGGTTTTTGCGATCTAACCGGCAACTCTCCGGCAGTCAGACCGGCGGCAAGCGGCGGTCAGACCGGTGGTGCAAGGGCGGTCAGACCGGCGGCGACTTCAGTCGGCAGCAGGCGATCTTGGCGGTTCGACCGATCGATCTACATCGGTCAGATCGACGTTTATCAGGCGGTCAGACCGGCGCATCCACTTCGGTCAGACCATGATCCATCAAATTCGAGGGTAACTTTTATTTCCACTAAAAGTTTTCGGTTTTTGGGTATACCAACCATTCACCACCCTCTGGTTGGCTTAGTTCTTGTGTTTCGATCCTACAGTTTTTACTAGTGCCAACAGAGCAAAATCACCCTCATTATAAATTTCAGCGTAAGATATTTTTTCTTTTTTTTTTTCAGCGTTGGATGTGAGAAAGACTATGGATTGATCTGAACTATAAAAGCACCATCCGGCTGACGGTAAGATAACAGATGATCTAACTTGGAAAACTCAAATCATCCCTTAAGGGATACCCTCATTTTTGCATGTCACTTAAAAAGTCATTCAAAAATTTGGAAAAAACTTAGTAGGATAGATTAATATGTGATATGTCACTTCATAAACTTGCAAATTCAAATTCAACATATACAAGTAGAAACAAAAATAACAAATTTTCAAATTTGTTATTTTTGTTTAGAACTGTATAAGTCGAATTTTAACTCGCATGTTTGTGAAAAGATATATCATATATATTGATCTATCTTGAAATTTTTTTTTAAAAAAATGATAACTTTTTTGAACGACATGCACAAAACAAGAGGATGTCCCCTCGAGAAACAAAAACCCACTTCCGATCTAACTTCTAGGATGTCTTTTTTATAACAACAATAATTACTATACTAAGTGGGGGTTAATATAATGAATACTATGTGATTCCCGCGCTTTGATGCGGGAATTACTAAGCAATTCTCAATATATATATATTACAATCAAGCTAGGAGTAAAGAAAATGAAACATCAGGGTTTATTAGTCAAATGATATCCGTGCTTTAGTGTGAAACATATTGATATATATGTTAAATATTATAAAAGTGATATATAGATTTGTTAAAATATTGTACAAATGATATGAGAGGTGATGATTGGATATGCTTGCATTTTGATTTATAGTATTAAATAAATTATAGATCATGTTGTATGCTTGCATGAGATTAATTATGTAATTATTACTAGTGGGTGATGATGTGGCATGATTGCATATTGAGCTTTAAACTTAGTGGGCTTTAACTTTATAGAAAGCATAGATTGAGTAATCTAGCTAGCATCCAATGAGAAATAGTAAATGCGGACACTTAATATACTACCTCCGTTTTTTAATAGATGACGCCGTTGACTTTTTCTCACATGTTTGACCATTCGTCTTATTCAAAAATTTTATGCAAATGTATAAGATATAAATCACACTTAAAGTATTATGAGTGATATAACAAGTCATAACAAAATAAATTATAATTACGTAAATTTTTTTAATAAGACGAATGGTCAAACATGTGAGAAAAAGTCAACAGCGTCATCTATTAAAAAACGGAAGGAGTATATTAGATGGTTGTGATGAAGCATGTGAATAATCCAATAACTCTTTCTTTTAGGTGACATGGCTCAATATATGTTAAGTTTTTTTTCGAACTATATAGAACATATAGATATGAGCCTAAATAGGAAAAAGAAAAAGACCACTGATTCGAGGGTCGATCAGCTAGCTGGGGTATCGATCGTTTGCTCGATGCAAATAATCAAAGGAGGTTGTTAGACAAGTCCACAACAAGATAGAGAAACCCTCCCACGTTGCATGCTTTTCTTTCATGAAAAGAGCTACTTTCTGCGAGGGGAAAGAGCCCGGCCCTCTTTCAATTCTGCCATGGAGTAGTACTTCTTTGTGTTAGTTAGTTAGTTGACTTCTGTTTCTTTTCATGAAAACAGATGAGAAAGAGATAGTTAAAGGCATAATTGTAAGTTCCTTTTTATGTAGATTCCCTGCAAATAAAGAAAAACAAGTTCTTTTCTAAACAACCATTTGGAAACTGACTTTGGGGGCAAGCATTATCGTCTATTCTCTCACCCTTGTAGAATCTAAAAGGTTTGACATGCTATGTACGTATGTCTACAACACACCGTCTTCGAAATTCTTATTAGCCCATTCTTATGTAGACTAGTGGGCCCACGTATGCCTATAACATTCTGGGACTATCTATCCATTTGTCGGAACAATAGTAGAAATCACCCAGATTTTTTCTACTCTTAAATTTACATCCAACGGACTACAAAAGAATATAACAAATACATATTTACTTACACATTATTTTTATCAAAATTATAGTACACTTACGTGCCTTATCAACTGAATTTACAAATGTAATTTTAGTTATATAGGACTGTAATTTTATATTTTAAAGAAAATAACAAATATATATTTACTTACACATCATTTTTATTAAAATTACAGGGCACTTACATGCCATATCAACTGAATTTACAAATGTAATTTTAGTTATATATGACTGTAATTTTATATTTTAAAGAAAATAAAAAATATATATTTACTTACCCATTATTTTTATCAAAATTACTGTGCACTTAGATGCCATATCAACTGAATTTACAAATGTAATTTTAGTTATATATGATTGCAATTTTATATTTTAAAGAAACTAACAAATATATATTTACTTACACATTATTTTTATCAAAATTACAGTACACTTACATGCTATATCAATTGAATTTACAAATATAATTTTAGTTATATAGTACTGTAACTTTATATTTCACGACGACGACGACGAGAGTGGCCGTACTGCCGGCGGCCAGCTCAATCAGAGGCCACCTTGGCACCGTGCTTCTCCATCATCACGCGCGCGCGGGGTAGCTAGGTAACACAGGCCGACGTGCCAGCCGGCCGGCGAGCTGCATGGAACGTCGACCTTGCAAATTGCCGCTCGCATCGCAAGCTGCATGGAGGCCAAAAAGTGTCAAATACCAGCAAAAAAATCACACGGAAGATGGATAGCAAAATCGTAACATTCTATTATCACTTTCGTTTTCATTTTATATAAATGGTCAACTTGAAGGTACCATAGTTAAAGCCTCAAGGCTATAACAAGAGATCCCTCACGGATACCTCTACTATTATTAAAATTGAAGATGTTTTTGCCAGTATTTTGATACGTCATCCGTGTATGAGTTGGTTTATAAGTTCGTTCGCTTATGGAAATACAGATCCGTATTTAAGTCGGGTTTTAAGTTTGTTCACTTTTGGAAATACAAAAGGAGTCGTATAACAAATTTCTTAAAAAAAACTTGCATGCTAACTTGACATGATTTTCTAAAAAATTATATATCCAAACTAATTCTCACAACGATTTTCACAGTGAACAATAATAAGATTAAAATAGCCTTCATCCGTTGCAACGCACAAGTATTTTTTTTTCTAGTATAAATATATCTATTTCTCCAAGAGAAGAGATGCTACTCGTGCCGACTAAGGAAGAAGTTTAACAATAATTAAGGTATGTACAATAAGATGAAAAAGAACAGCACCCAAACTTTTCAATATTAACTAAGAATTATTATCTTTACGAGTCCCAAAGGACATCGTGGTGTAAAAACAACCAAAGCCTCTCCGAGCAAAAGAGGGCCAATGCACCATAAAAAAAACAACAAACTGATATTCAAGCCCTAGCCATCAAGTATACCAATCGAAGATCATGACAAGAATCAGTAAAGCTCCTACTCAAGGATCTCACCGGATTAGTCGACTAGATTAGATTAGGGTTCCTCGTCTCGTTGTGCTCCAAACATTCTACCAAATCAATACATACAATAGGACATAATGCTATTATCCTGAGGATGGCGTGCACATGTATACACTATTTGTGCGTCACAAGGCCTAACATCTTCGATCCTTACACAAGCTACCTTGCGGTATACTTGAAACAATTAATTTATTGTAAATAATCAGCATTCAACCTAGTCATAAATAAGTGACATTTCAGAATACGTGAACTATACACATTTAAGCTTTGATCATCAATATCCTTTTGAACATTTCGACTTTAACTTTTAGAAAAGGTATGGCCAAATGTGCGTCTTCTAATATATTTCAAAATACTATAACTGTGCTATTTTCTTGTGAAACACTGTGCGCATGTGCTCCTATACACGTGTGTACACTCACGTCTATCAATATATAAACATATACCTTACCCCTGTAAGCATCCACAAAGACTGAGTCATCATATGTTAAGATTGACAGAGTCACTACATACGTCTCGTTACGGGGACGCTGATCAATTACCACTGGAAAAATTATTAATCATAAATATAAGCACACATTCTAAGTATAAAAGTTGAATCTAGTCGGCCAATAGCTTTCACCATAACAATATACGAGACTATATTGAATAACAATACTATATAATTTTTTAAATTTTTTTCTGATACTAAGGATGTGTTTAGTTCACACTAAAATTGAAAGTTTGATTTAAATTGGAACGATGTGACGGAAAAAAATTAAAGTTTGTGTGTGTAGGAAAGTTTTAATGTGATAAAAAAGTTGGAAGTTTAAAAAAAAACTTTGAAACTAAACGCAGCGTAAGTACTTAAACTAGCACAGCTGTCCAAAACACCACAGGTGCACGTGATGAGAAGTCAAAGTGAGAGGGGGTCGACATGTATAATCATGAGTTGGTTTGCACCCTGTCGTCCTTTCTGGCGAGACCACCCCAACCTTGGTACTAGCAGTAGTAGCAGTAGTACTACTCCAGCTCGCTAGCACGAGCACCCTGCATCTTTATCCGCAGCTATAGCTGCCCCTCATTACCCCCTCCCCCCAATGATTATTATTGCTCAGCGATCATCGTCGACAAGAGAAAAGAGAACTACTCCATGCATATGATCTCCTCAGATCTCAATGATCAAAAGATATGCCCCTCTCTTTCTCCTCTCCCTGGCCAACCTCTCTGCAGCTAATTATTGAAACTGCAGAGATAGTACTAGCTAGTACTGCCTGACATGTGGGCCCACCACATTCAGTTCGGTTACTGCAGGATAGAGTGATACATCCTCCGTCTCAAAAATAAAGCTATTTGTGATCAGATTTGTGTCTAACGTTTGATCGTTTATTTTATTTTTTAAAAAAGTTATGATTAGTATTTTTATTGTTATTAGACGATAAAACATGAATAATACTTTATACGTCACTTATTTTTTATTTTTTTATAAATTTTTTACATAAGATGGACGATACAGAAACTACAAATGATGTTGGTACGGTGGGTGTACTATATAAATATTCAGGAACACGGTTACAGCCGGGACCGAGGCACCATAAGCATTGCATTTGCATTTTGCATTTCCTGGTGTGTGTGTGTCGTGTATCTATCGATCGGTATCATGAGACAGGCACCAACTTGTGCACTGCCGGTGCTGGACCTCAGACTCAGTAGTGGACGTGATCTGGCCTCTCGCCCGGACCCAATAATATCCCTGATCACCCCATTCAGCCTCCGCTCGTGCAAATGCTTGATCGAGCTGTTTCCTGTGAAATTCCTTGGACAAACCCTGGTCGGGTCAGAGGACTAACTTTTGGGGGAAAAAGGAAATGGAATGTAGGTTCCGATCATTTGAGCTACGGCTGATAAGGCGCTTAAAAAATAATAAATGAAGCAACCAAAAATAATTTATGGATAAATTTTTTTACGTTTGTACTATTGGCGGTTTATATACTAATGCTGGAGAATATAGAGACAATCAAGTTCAAATATAAAATTGTGTTTCAACTCAAATTTTGGTTGTAATAGGATAGGCTGATAATTAAGCAATCGATGAGATGCTAAATTTATTGAACTCTTGCTTCACATATATCCGATCGAGAAAAAAAAGATACCTCATGAAAAGTATATATCAGAAATATTTAGGACGAGATATATATAGTACGACTGGATAATTGAATCAGAGATATTTAATTTAAATATACAGTTTTTTTAATAGATGACACCGTTGAATTTTGGAATAACGTTTGACCATTTATTTTATTAAAAAATAGTAAAAATATGCTAAAGTATAAGTCGTACTTAAAGTTTCTTTAATGATAATACATGACACAAAAAGATAAATGTCATTTGTATAACTTTTTTGAATAGCACGAATGGTCAAACGTCATGTTAAAAATCAATGGTGTCATCTATTAAAAGCGGAAGTGAGAACTAGGATAATTGAATTTAAATTAAACTGTAGATTTTAATGAATATTTAAACTATTTATTTATTATAAAATTAAAGGTCAAAGTTTGAAAAAAATATCCTAAACATCATATATTTATATATTTATGACCAGATGAAGTATATGACATACAAATTTATCTGTATATATTTGGATCCATTTTGGGTATAAGTAAAAAGGGCTCATCTTATAAGAAATTCAGAAAAAGAAACTCTGCGAGTGGCAGCAATACTGTTCCCGAGGTTGAAAAATTACCATGGGCCATACTTGGCCCATACCTCATGAAAAGCCTATCATTGTGGCCCAGTTCTATCATCTCAAATCTCAGTACTAGGTCAATTCACACAGATCTCTGATAAACTTCTGTCAAAATAAACCGACATAAGAATTAAGAAATATAGGGAAATTAAAAACAGATGCCACTATATGTGTTACTCTTAACCATTACTCCTACAGGACAAACGGATGGAGCTTAATGGAAACAAATTACGCCCACGGATCAACCAAACAGTTGAGCCAAAGCCAAAGAAACGGGACCAAAATTTGCAGTAATGGACAAATCAAGAAACGACGAAAACGAGAATAATGAGGGGCCCCGAAAATAAAGTCAAATATAATTATATGTGCATGACTGCACGCATATGATGATGATGATGAGGCCCAAGATTAATCAGCTAATAATTTTGGTACTCTTTATTTAACCACGTGCATGCATGGCCCATCATCGATATCCCTCGATCTCTCTCTCTGTAATATATGTACCAACATTACCATGTACTTTACATGTGTGGCAAATTAACAGCTTAATTCAATGTCACACTGACTTAGTTAATCTGCTCAACACCAAAATATACAACATAAATATAGGGTGAAAAAAATAATTAAGAAACACCAAATTGGAACACTACTATATATAGCAGTATAAATTTGATGTGTAGTGTTGGAGCGTAGTATGTACGTACTTCCTCCGTTTTAGGTTATAAGACATTTTGACTTTGGTAAAAGTCAAATTGATTTAAGTTTGACCAAGTTTATAGAAAAAAAATAGTAACATTTTAAACCCAAGATAAATTTATTACGAAAAATATATTCAATTGTTGATCTGATGGCACTAATTTAGTATTATAAATATTATTATATTTGTCTATAAACTTAGCCAAATTTAAAATAATTTGACTTTAATCAAATTCAAAACGTTTTATAACCTGAAATAGAGGGACGGAGGGAGTAGTATATATGGATGTCTTGGTTTTGCAGTGCTGGTTTTTTTTGGGTTGGTTTGTTGATGGATTAGGTTACCGATGTGTAATTAGCACCAGTTGCTTAGGCTATGGACGTCCACGAATTGGACTGCATCGTCGACGTCCTTGCCGCCGCCGCCGCCGCCGTCGTAGAGGCACTGCCCTTGAAGGGCGCCGCCTTGGGTGGCCGTCGTCGCTGCTTGGTATGCGCCGTCGAAGTAGTCGGACCACCGGAGCTCGTCCAGCACGCCGGCGTAGTGGTCCATCGTCGCGATGGGGTTGGCGTGCCCCAGGTCCAGCCACGGCAGGTTGGTGGTGGTGGCGGCGGCGGCGGCGGCGACGTTGGCGCTCTGCTCGGCGGCGTCGGCCGCGGCGGGGCTGAGGCCGGCCATGGAGGTGAGCGTGCTGGAGCTAGACGCCGAGGGGGCGACGACGACGCCGCAGTGCGACAGCGCGTCCATGTCGAAGGCGGCGGCGGCGCCGCATCCGGCCGCGGCCTGCTGCTGCATGCTCAGCGCGTGGTGGTAGGCCGAGAACGTCGTCGTCGACGACGAGGGCGCCGCCGCCGCCGCCGCCGCAGGCCAGTAGTCGTCGAGCGGCATCTTGATGCCGTCGACCAGCTGCATTGCGCCGACGAGCGGCGCCTGCTGCTGCTGCTGCACGGCCGCCGCCGTCGGTATCTGCAGCTCGGCGTCGCTGAACACCGCGCGGCAGGTGGCCGTCGACCTCGACGCCGCCGCCGCCGTCGTGTTCGTGGGCGTCGCGGAGGAGTCGGCAGCGAGCGGCTTGTGGGTGGCGGGGTCGATGCCGCGGTCCCTGAGCTTCTTCTTGATGTACGAGTTCCAGAAGTTCTTGACCTCGTTGTCGGTCCGCCCCGGCAGCTGCGCCGCGATCTGCGACCACCTGGCCAGTGCAGTGGCAGTGGCAGCCGCCATTGTCAGAGATGGCACAGAACGGGAGAGAGATTGACAGATGTGTGTGCTACTACTATACAGTACGTACTTGTTGCCAAGCATGGAATGCAGCTGAATGATGAGGTCTTCCTCCTCCTGGGAGAAGGTGCCCCTCTTGAGGTCTGGCCTCAGGTAGTTTATCCACCTCAACCTGCAGCTCTTGCCGCATCTCTCCAGTCCTAATTAACATCACAATTAATTCTCAACTGAATTTAGCTTTAGCCAAGATCGAGCAACAGTAACTGTAGACCACTGACAAAACATTGCATGCAAGCGAAAGCAACACAACTGTTCTTGCATGCTACTCAAGCAGAATTAATATGCTTTTTTTTGAGAATTAACAGATAATGCAGTAGTATGCATTTGCATATGGGTTAAATTAGCTACCTGCAAGCTTGGGGACGGAGCTCCAGCAACCGTGGCCATACTTGGCGATGTGATTCATGAGCTTCTCGTCCTCCTCCGGCGACCACAGCCCCCTCCTCAGCTTCTTCTTGTGGCAGCACGACTGCTTCGCCATGGTAGCTCTAGCTGAGGTTGGAAAGGCTGAGAAGAGGAGAATTAAGCTAGCCGAGCTCCCAATGAGCTGGTATAAAAGGGGAGGAGCAAGCAAGCAAAGCCAGCTCAGAAATGCAGATGAGCTCGATCAACGAATTAGCTAGACGGAGAGAGAGGGGCCGGAGGGGCGGAGGTCGCTGTCAGGTAGGTGCCTGGACGCACAGTACACGCTGCTCCAGTGCACGCATGCCCTACTGCTCCTGCTGCTGCTGCTGCTGCCTTCGATATCCCTTTCGATCCCTCTGGCTGATTTGCTGTGCAGAGTACGTGCCAAGGGTAAAGTAAGGTAAGGTGATCCAGTGATGAGCCCCAGCTAAGCTAGCTACTAGCTGCATGCATGCATGAGAGAGATTAGTAAAGCAGGTGGTCATGATAAGCTATAGGCAAAATCGACCTTCACCTCCACCACTGCCTGTACCTTTGTGGGGGCAGTTGCATTGACCCTCCCCTTTTTTAATTTCGGCCCCTGATGCCCCCCGGCCTTTTCTTTCTCTAGCTTAGTTGCTTGGTTGTTGTATCATTACCACTTTTTCTTAATTTCCTCTTCATATATATTTGGCATGCTTAATGACCTTAGCTTTTTTTCTTTATTTTTATTTGTTTTGGAGGAGGTGGGGAAAGGTACTTTAACTGTACTTAATTGTACAGTGCCTTTTATGGGATCGAATTTTGATTTAGACCTTAACCTTGCATACCTGTAATCTCTCAAATATCAATTGAATAAGTTATGAAAATATTTTGATAATTAAGTTGAAATTACTGATGACATAGAATTTCAATTTTAAAATATAAACATTTATGGCTTTGTACCTTACAGGATTACACATCAATGGGAATGGATTCTAATCCCTCGAGGGGATATCCCCTCGTATACTTTTTTTCTTTCAAATTCGATGCAAATAGTTGTGAAATTTTTTTAAAAAAAATTGACAATATAGAGTATAATGATACCTACTAGTCCACCAAAATTCATGTTCAAATTCGATCTACACATCGAGAAACAAAAAAAAGACAAATTTAGATATAAACAGTACGCTACTATTCATACGCTGAATTTGTCTTTTTTATATCTCGACGTGTGAGTTGAGTTTGGACTTAAGATTTTGTGGAGTTGTATATATGTGTTGTATGAATGTTGTCAAATTTTTCTAGAATTTTTCATAACCGTTTAGATGGTTTTTAAGCAAATGAGGGAACATCCCCTCAAGGGATTAGAATAGTTTCCCCACGTCAACAAGAAACAGAAAACACACAAATTAAACCCTAAATAGTATAGTATAGTTAAGCACTTTTAATTCATAGCTACATTTGTTCCTTTCATTTTAACTTGCATAGATTGAATTTATAACTGGAAGTGTGTGTTTGTGCAGTTACATATATGACACAACAATTTATGTATGTTACCCCTTTTTATAAAAAAAAATTCCATAATAACCAATTAACCATCTAGGGAAGGGTGCACCCCCGTAAGGACTTAATTTTCCCACTTTTATGTCGCAAAACCTACAAGCTTGAATTGAAATGCATGTATGTAAACATAACCGTGCAACGGGGTGTGGATCCCCTGGAGTTGCTTCCAAATCCACCGGGTGGATTTACTTCATCCAAGCCGTCCCTTTAATTTGATGGATTAGATTAAACCAATCCTTTCTCCTCCTAGTTGCTGCTATCTCGTAGAGCCTATTTTCTTTCAAAAAAAATGATGTAGAGCCTATAAAAAAACGTTATCCAGTATAGGAGAGAACTTGTTATCTTCAAACTTTATTCAAACTTTATGACAACAATTAGATAAGAACAAACAAAATAAAAACATTGCACCGATAGAAGCTTCTTGTTCTGTCGATTATTAGGATGAATGAGTTTGATGCAGGTCTCGATACTGTTAATTTCATAACAACTCAGTTAAAAAAAGTTTCAAGATAATTAATTTTTCCTCCATGATGCTCTTCGGAGGCTATTGATCTGAATGGACGGGCTACGCAAAAAATTAAAGAAAAAGTGGATAAAATTGTTTCTATTGTAAATGTGTAATTGAAAAGAGATGACATGGCTACATCTAGCCCGTAGAAACAAAGTAAAGGGTCAGATCGGTCCAAATTCACCGGGTGAAGTCTAGTTGGAATCCAACTGCAGTGTATCTGCACCCCCGCGGAACGTGTAACAATATTGTTTTCTGAAAGTAATTAACTTTCGCTCTTTAATTCCAACCAAAAGTTACTTCATATCTTCTTGACGGCGCCATGCAGGATTGAAAATGAAGGTATATAGTGCCATGCTGCACGATGCTCCTGTAGTTACCGTCCTGCATATATATACATTCGTGTTTTGCTTTAGCATTATTACTCTCGAGATCTCTCTTCTTTCCTTTGAAAGTGAACTGACATATGCCCCTGGCACCTGTGTCATCTGCGTCAGGCAGCAAAATTCACGTGCCATTGTTTCTTTTCTCATTGATACGAAGATCACTTATCCAAAACTAATTACTATTAGGGGAATAGTTTTCAGGTGATTGAGATTTTCCAAATCTTAAACACCTGCTCCTGTTGACTGTAAAATTCAACAGCCACAGAGTCGTCTTTAATTTTAAGCTCGGAATGGAAGGGAGAGGGGGAGGAAGAAGGGAGGAGTAACTCATCGATGGTGGCCATTTTTTTACGATGGCGGTGGCAACCTTTGGTGGAAGAAATGTGGCTGAGGACCTAGGGTTCCCGGTTTGGGAGGTGGTGGAGGGGATAGGAGGAAGGTGAGGGTGATTTTGGAGGGATCACCAGGGAGGTGGAAGACTGGAAGCCCATAATTAAGAGGGTGGCAGAAACGAGCAGGCAGTCAAGCAATGGGTGGAGTTGGGGTGGGGTGGCAACAACGAGAGTGTTAGGAGGAGGGGCAATGGAGGCGAATCCAGTACCGCAAGCTAATAGTGATAAAGTTTATTAAAATCTCGACTTTCTTGTATGATTTTACGACTTTATGATTCTACTTGCTAGAATCTCAACAATTATAGTATGTAGAATTCTATAATTTTTGTGCATACGATTATATCATTGCAACCCTACTTAAAGACATTCAATTCCAATTCAAGGTTATGATTTTAACAACCTTAACCATTATAAGGAAAAACCGGTGGGATGGATGCTTCATGTCTATATACTTAAAGAAGAAAAGTAGTAGTCAAGGGAGGAGCGAGGGAGGATGCCGGTCGAGCAAGGCTCGCTGGTGTGTCTTTGCCGGCTTCACGCACCGACGACAAGACTGGGTGGCAGCACAATAGGGCGATGGAGGTAGCGGAGTGGGGGTGGGAATGCGAGTGAGGGAGCATGCTAGGAAGGCGAGACACGTGTTGTGGGGAAGAAAAAAGGGGGCCATGTACGGAGGATAAGGTTTATGTTATGTATATATACATCTTAGTGTAATCGGAGTCGTCTAAATGTAACTGAAATTTATGTGTATTTTCAGGTTAAATAATTAGATACCCCCTTGATGTATATATAAATCAAGATCAAATTAAGTACGTACGGAGTAGCAGGCAAGCAGCATCATCCATGGGCAGGACAGTCGTAGGACATCGATAAAAAGGCATCGATCGATCGGATCGACAGTTCTTCGGATGGAACAGAGCCCTGGCACTGTGCATGTGTTCTGTAGTCTAGAGATCACATCACCTGCATGCAGTGTGAAGTGTCAACACTGAACGCCCTGTAGCTATCTGCTTAATCAGATATGCAACCTAACCACACGGCCACTGTGCATGCTTGCATTGCTGGCCAAAAGCAACTGTTCCCTTTTTCTCCTTAACTGTTTGGAGCTTAGCTGATACTAGCAGTTAATTAACTGTCCACTTGCACAGTATACTTAAGCGTGTGAACAAGCATACACATGCCACACCCCATACATGCTTTGCTTTTTTTCACTAACAAGAGACCTCTAGTTACTTTTCACTAATCTATCTTAATTTCTCTCAGCTTAGCTTGTATATAGTTGACTATAGATCTACTCATGGTTACACTTAAAATGGGACGGATGGAGTATTTGAAAAAGCTCTAGTTTCAGATATGTAGCTATGATAGAAATCTAGGTTCACATTTCGGCTTCTACTTTATTTTTTGGATTTCACAACTACAGCTTCATTTTTAGAATCTGAACGGTAAGTTGGACGGTTAATTTAAAAGATCTTTTGATTCTAGAAGAATTTGGAGCTATGAGAAGCTCCTCAAACATACCATGCATATAGCTAAGTTGGGTAAGGTATCTATACGGAGTGAGTTGTTACCTCGTACGTGATGAGACGGAGAAGAAAGAAAACCTCACAACTCATGCATGCATGCATGTGACGTGAAACATCGAGGGGCTATATGGCCGTAGATCACCATCCAAACCATGCATACATGCACGTACATTCGTAGTACGTACACATATATGGCGTCGATAATTAACGTCGATCCAAAATAATTTAAATTCAATTCGTATAAGTACTGTACGAAAACATGGCACAGTGTAGTTAGTGGTGGCTGGCAGCATGAACAGGGGGCCTTTGATTTGGACCGACGACGTGGTGATAGGTGTGGGCTACCTAGAGGGCCATGCACATACGTCTAACCACTCATGCTACCTACGTGGCTACGTACGTACGTACTTTGTGTAGTTGAGTACGTACCCGAGTAGAGTTAGTGCATCTAACCAAAAGTACACTTGCCATCATGCACCACCAGCTCCTTTATTTTTTTTTCGTTTTCCTTTTAATTATATTATGCCCTGCTTACCATGTGTGTTGCTTTTTTTTTCTTTTATTTTGATGTACTCCTTCTGTCTTAAGAAAACTAAATACGAGCTATTAATCTGGATATGTTTGTTCAAATTGATAGCTAGGATTTTTATGTTGGGCTGAGGATAATATATTCAACCTAGTCTCTACATTGAAGAGCTATATCTAGATATCTTGCATACTTCTTTTTAAAAGAGTCTAAGACCTCTAATAATTAAATAGCCGGTAAAAATTAAAGTAAATTAAAGCCCGCGACATGTAGAATTTTACTTTAATTTTGCAGGGGTTTTACAGTGTGGATATATAGTTCAATTCCTATATGGGTGTGAGAGAGAGAAACATCAAAAAGGTGTCAAATTGGACATAAATTGTATTTACATGCAAATGTCTGTTCTACTGCATCCACATCTGTATTTAACATGTATGAGCTTTCCACCCTCCGGTTTTAGAAATATAGGTATATATGTCTTTAAAATGGCAAATGAAGTCACAATTTTAAGGAATTTTAAGGAAAACAATTAACTTTTGCATGTATGTTTGTCTACCTTGAACTTTAAAAGACCAAATAGGGTAACGTTTCTGAACTACAAAACATGTAGTTTTTCATTGTAAAATATGAAAACCAGACATATGACGCCCCGAACCACTTCTCACAGTGGCTTTGATCAATACGGTAGTGGTTTTTTGGTTTTGCTAATACAAACTTCAATTAGGTATGTTTCATAGTTTTGGACCTTAAACATATATAGTAAGAATATAAATTAGAAAAATAACCTCCTATTTCAACCAAAACCACTAAAACGCCATGTTTCAAAGTGTTATTTATCCGGTTCTGAAAGTTAGGATGAGAAACAATCATTTAATTTGTAGGCCAGGGTGAAAAATGTACTTTGCACAAAGTTTAAGAGCAAAAGTTAATAAGCTTTATACAACCGAATATCTATCCTAGACATTTACTAAACCATCGATCCGTCTAGCCTTTCTAAAGTGGTTTGGATGGTGGTTTTGGGGACACTGATGCGGTACATACAAAATTGCTTATATAGGTTGGGAGAAAATGAGATGTATATCAACAATAAATGAAAATGATATTTTTAGGAAACAGTACTTTGTAGTTATGTTATTTGTTAGCATGCATATACTCCCTCCGTTTCGTAATATAAGGCACAACTACTTTTTTTTTGGATGTTCCATAATATAAGGCATACATGCATGCATACAATTAACTAGGACCTCTTCTCCATTAAATTATACTTTTTTAAATCCTTCATCCTCAAGATAAATTGGATGCATGCATTATACTTATTAGGGTGATCCAAACTAGAAAATGATAATAATTGTTTCTTGGTCTTTGGGTTAAGGATGGTTGTGTCTTATATTTTGGAACGGAGGGAGTATAATACTACTTCCTCCATCCAAAAGTATTAATTTATTTTCTAGTTTTTTTCAAATGAGATGGTTATATTTGTAGTCTCCATGCATCTAAAACTTAAATGCAGAAATCATATTTTTGCGGTGCTAGATTAAATTGTTGCAGTGCTAGCTAGTCTCTATATGCATCTATTTTAATATTCGTTGGTTATATGCATGCGTACAATTTCTAGGTCTTTGTAACATGAAACATGAGTTAAATAGTACGTCATTTGAGACTTTTGGATGAAGGGAGTATCAATTATGGCATATTGACATTTGTGAATGCTTTATTATCGCATAAATTTCTGAACAAAGTGGAAAGTTTTATGAAACGTAAAACAATAGATTATTTGTGCAAATAAATTGATTCTCAACCTACAAACTTTATATGCACATAAATGATTATTTGTGACGCGCGTTCAATTTTCCAGTACGTCTTTCTTTTGTGACATGGAAAATCGATTGAACAGTTATGGTTTAATGAGCATCGATCTACAAACTCCTGTTGCAAACAGAAATTAATCCGTCGAAGGGTCATTATATGCAACTCCTGTATATATGGTCTAGCTATATATATAAATCAATTAAAATCATTATGTTTTACTATCATGCTTTAATTTGAAAGTTTATTAACCCTTGAAAGATTTTAAATTTATAATAGTAAGTACAATATACTTAGTTGACGCATATAGTTTAATTATTAATTGGGTGATCATGCTTGTGATGCACGAATATAATTAATTAACAATTAATAGTCTATATATTTTTGGTGAAGGATTATGTACATTAAATGGAGAAAATACGGCTGTGTTTAGTTCACGCCAAAATTAGAAGTTTGATTGAAATTGGAACAATGTGACGGAAAAGTTGGAATTTTATGTGAGTAGGAAAGTTTGATGTGATGGAAAAGGTTGAAAGTTTGAAGAAAAATTTGGATCTAAACACGGTATACATCGTGTGCCATATGGATATGAATATGATGGACATTTAGCAAGACTTTGCTTTTTTTTCACCTAACAATGATGGCTTTCATCTTGTATATGGCTTTAGCTTTTACACTATCTTAATAAATTTATGCGTAGTGCTACAACTTCAACGCTGAATTTAATTTGTAGTAAGAGCCGAATGCTTGAATTGTTTCCATTTTCTAAAAAGAAAATGTGCAAAACTTTTTTTTCTACCAATATAAGTATAAGTACTGTCGTTATAGCTTGGTCTGACATTTTGGAAGAACGGTATTCATTTCAAAAAAAAAAATATCCATTTGCTAACAAGAAAGATTGATGTGTAGATAAGTTGGTAAAAATAGGTACATAAGAGGGAGAGGTTTTGGGTTTGAATCTCCATTCTCCACCATGACAAGAGTTATATTTGAGTTGAAGAAAGTAATAGAAAACTTCCTATATGCATACAACTAAAGATGGTAGGAGTATAAAAATATTTTTCTTAGTTTTTAGGAGTATAAGAATATTTCTCTTAGTTTATTCATAGCCCAAATTTTAAATTTGGATTCGTACCAATGCCGGTTGTAGCCACCAACCGGCACCAGCACTGTGAGCCCTCATCAGTGACGGTTCTTAACCCGACACCAATAACCTCCGGCCCCTATCAGTACCGAAAGTATAGTGCCGGTTCGATTTCGGGCACTAATATGGGGAATACATTTTCTGTAACTGTGAGTACTATGTATCATAATAAAAATATAATCATACATGTATGATTGGCGTGCGTTCAAGTGCGTTGATAATTGGCTAATTAACCTTGCATTATGATGGAATAATGTTCGGGGTCCCTTATCCCAATGGAGCTGGCAGCAAAACGACATGTTCATAACTATACATACATATATACATATATACATGATGTATGTATGTTAATTAGGTGTGCCGCATTTGTGCGCACAAATTATTGAGGAGGTAAACAGCTGCATGCGTACTACTGTAGATACATCGATCATTTCTACATGGACATCAATCGGACAATGCAATTTACCCTGTCGACCATTGTCTGCCTGCGCGTGTATGCATGTGCCAATTTTATATACTACCTCCGTCTCAAAATAAGTGCAGTTTCAATGTTTGACTGTTCGTCTTATTTGAAATTTTTTTATGTTTACTATTTTTATTGTTATTAGATGATAAAACATGAATAGAACTTTATGTGTGACTAATTTTTTTTAAAATTTTTCATAAATTTTTCAAATAAGACGGACGGTCAAACGTTGGATACGGATTTCGACGACTGCACTTATTTTGGGACGGAGGTAGTATAGTACAGTACACTCCTCATATGTACGTGTACGGCTTTGCATTATACGTACTTTAATTCGTATCTCAGCTTAGAGAGTATTTATGATTACACCCAACTCTTCTTTTGCTATTGCATCGGTCACGTGTGTTGCAAATTAAGGGAGGGAAGGAAGAGAGAAAAAAAAAGAAAGAACGGGTTGGACCCCCAACGACCTAAGCCGTCCATGCAACTTTCACATGATTAACGGGAGGCGATCGACTGATCGATCGATCGATCGATCATTGGCCACCCCTGGCTGTACCGTTGTACTTGCGTACGAACGCCTTGCATTTGTCGACCGACCGACGACCAGGCGATCCAAGCCACGGGTAGGCAGCGCATGCGATGCAACTCGTAGTGACCTTTTTTTTTAAAAAAAAAGAAAAAAGAACAACACGGGACGTTTTGTATTGATATAACAGAAAAAAAATTACAAGACAATAGTATTGGGACGCTATAGCAAGGAAATCCAAATGAAAAACAATCACACCACGCGTCTACAACAACTGTTGTTGAGAAAACAGACAGGAAAGAATCTTCAAACGTCGCCATTAGTATAGAAATCATTTGTCATTTTGTGTAGATGTGCCTAATATAACTTTTTTTATATCATACCTTCGGTAGTTAAAGTTGAAGGGGCTTTAGGCTTATCATCGTATTCTTTTAAGCGGTTTCATAAGAGATCTGTCTATAGCAATCGAAGCATTACTACATGATTGTTAATAAAGACACCAGCTTGTGAATAATCTATTTTTTAGGTGGTTGTCTTAAGTAACCGTCCGCACTAATATGACCAATATTATACGTGTTGTTTTCTTAAGATTCCACGCATACACAACTACAGAAAAGATTATACATGTTGCTTTTCCCTCCCTCACGCAGATCTAAAATACAAAAGAAACCTCCTCCCCTCGGGCCGTCCAATGGTGATGGTGGTGCACCGACGACACCACATCGATCCGATTCAAAGGCAATCGGATCTGTGCTTCCCCCTCCCTCCAATGGCGATGACGGGCCGCCTCGGCCCGTCCAACAGTGACGGCGGTGCACCAATGCCACATCTAACTCGGGGGGCCCGTCAGATCTATGGTTCCCCGTCGCTCAGCGTAGAACATGGTGAGCAGTGGCCTCCTTCCCTTAGCCCACCTCCCCGTGAGCAACGACGACGGTGGACTAGCAAGTAGGTACCCCACCTCCCCTTCCCCATCCACCTCTCTCAGAAATCTCCACTCCGTGTTCTTCTGGATCTGACAGTGATGGTGAGCAGCAACGTCTCGGCCTCAGGTGAGCAGCGGCGACAGTGGTTTTTTTTTATGAATATTATGTTATATAGTTTTTTGAGATGATTCTTATTTATTGTTGTTGAATTTGTGAGAATTTTTTATTCAGTTTATGTACTTGTTATTGGTTTGAAGCATCGGCTCGATTTGAACCGATGTGAACCGATTTTTTTCATGGAATCTTAAATGTATCGGTTTCTAAACTGACACCTTCAACTCTCTATATAGTATTAGCTGAGAGCTGCCTGTTAGAAAATCCGATACCTATATGTACCGTTCCTAACGGGCATCTATTGGATATTCCGTAGTAGTGTGTGCTAGCTAGACTAGAGGATGCATCTACACCGTGCAAATGTGCAATCACTGGCCGGCCGTCTCCGTGTGGGCCCAGCACATGGCGTACGTACACTTGGCTAAGAGCATCTCCAGCAGGGACCTTAAATCCAGTCCCTAAACAAATTTTGAGGGTTAACATAAAAAAACTAGATCCAGCAGAGACCCTAAACCCAGCCCCCGAGGCCCTAAGATCCACCCCCAAGCCCCTAGTCCTGGGGGCTCCGAGCACAGCCCCCATCAACATTTTTCTGGCGCTAAACGACAATTCACTTTCGCGCTCTCATCACATTCCTGCGCGGCACCGTGACGCTGGATCTCATCTAGGCTCCGGCGCCGGCGGCCATCGATTTCCCTGCACCTCCGGCAAGATTGGCACAAAAAGGTGAGAATTTCCCCTACCTCTGTCGCCCATCATCCGCAAGGACCTCCGGCTGCCGCCCTCACGAGTCCGCCGTCCACATGGTGTCGCACGACCTCCCGCCGTCGGTCTGCACGTTGTTGTCCACACACCACCCCGCACAGCCATGGTCCTCCCGCTGCAGAGCCATCGTCCCTACCGCTGTTCGCCCGCATGCCGCTATCCTCTCATCGGCAGGAGAGCCAACGGCTGCCCGCCCCCACTCTGCCCCATTGGCCCACCGGATGGAGGGCCGCCGCATGCGCACTGCCGGAGGGCCACTACTCCAAGCCAGCCTACACGCCGCCCTCTGCTCGCCGCTCTTTGCCACCCTAGAGTTTTCTGGATTGAACTAATCTGTGTGGTAGGAGTACTACTAGCAGAGAAGTAGTAGTATTATACTTGACCACTTTTTGTGCTGGACATTGATTTGTTTTATATATTTTTTAGAACTGTAGGAGTAGTAGACTTCTTCGGTGGTAGAGAAGAATCTCAAACACTGTGCTTGTACTAGTAGCACTGCATTGGATTGTGGCACTGTACATACTAGTAGCACTGCACTTAACTGTCGTTGCTATGGATCAGTAGAGTTATCATCAGTTAGTATGTAGCACTTCTTTTTATAGGCTTTGAGTGTTAAATATATACTCCGTACTGTATTATTATGAATATAATTGTCTAGTTTGTTATTTGAGACAGTGGAAATTAAATTTTCTTATGGAACATTTGTGGGCGTTTCATGGTGCACGATAATTTGTTTCGTTGCATTTTCTGTCAACTATGGGTCGTGTTCAATATTTTATTGTAGGACATGTCATTTTCATGTTAAAAATTTTGAATTCAAATTTAAATCATGGTGTTTAAAATTGTAAATTTCAATATGGTTGAATTTCATGCGCTAGAATTATTTATGTTTGAATTATTGTGGTGTTAAAGTAGACACAAACATACAATTTATATTAAAATAAAAAAGAAAAAGAAATAAGGGCTAAAATATAGGGGCTACTGCTAGAGTTAATGATATTTTTAGAGTCCTAAAGAATTGGTGGCAGCCCCCATTTGATCTTTAGGAGCTCTAAAGTATGGGCTACTGCCGGAGATGCTTTAGGCTATAGTAGAGCTGCACGTCGTATATACGTAGACTGTCGCGAGAGAGACGACGATGACCGTTTCACGCTAAGCTAGCTTGTCGGTTTAAATTAAATCAGAGTGAACCGATGGTTCATAGTTCCTCCGTTTTAATGTATGACGCCGTTGACTTTTTGATAAACGTTTGACCTTTCGTTTTATTCAAAAAATTTATGTAATTATTATTTATTTTATTGTGACTTTATTTATCATCAAATATTCTTTAAGCATGACATAAGTATTTTTATATTTGCATAAAAAATTGAATAAGACGAATGATCAAACGTTGGTTAAAAAATCAACGGCGTCATACATTGAAATACGGAGGGAGTATCAAAGAAGAAAGAAATTAAGAAAACTGATTGTTCATAGTGGTTAATTTCTAATATAATTGATCTAATTATTAAGAAGCTTGGCACTATAACCGATACTCTTGGGTATATATCACCATCGATTTACTATGACGTTCCCTCTAAACCGATGTGGAACTGGAAAATCGTACTCCTATAATTTTCAGTGGAAGTTGCGACGGCAGCTGTTTTTTCTTTCCATGTCAACAGGACCATTAGCCATAAGCCAGGGTGCAATGAATCAACCAACTAAACACACACTCATCTCACGTAACACCTCGATGAAGATACGAGCTCAACAACACATCTAAGAAAGCTCAGCTAGATTTAGAAATATATATTTAGCTAATTAAGCCAGATATTAAAGTTCAGTTTCCTGATGAGATGCGATCCAATATTAGCTGTACGGCGTGTTGTGGTGTCGCTATATGTAAACCATGGATAAGATATATATGATAGGGCCGTATCTATGGGTGTGTGTATGTGTAAGTAATAAGAAGGAAGAAACAGGCATATGCGTTTGTGATGGGCGAAATTATATTCCAAATTTCCAGTTTGATCCTGTGCATGTTTATAATTAGCAAGGATGCACAATATGTTTCATGGGAATTGGTAAATCAACCTAACGCATTTTTACTCTTGGAAAAAGTCCATATTATTACCTAAAACTTTTGCAGTTGTTCGATTTACCTCCTCAACTTTAAACCGAATATTCTGCATCTCACAATTTATCATTTGGCTTAATCTAGAGTAGTTTTTGTTCCTACACGGTGCACAGATGACAGTCCAATCAACTAAAAAAACAATTTTAAAATATTTATTTAGTTAAATATTGATTACTGTACTACCACAGGACTAATACGCTGCCACATGGGCACCATTGATCCCACGTATAGGATTGAATGAACACATCACATCTTTTACCTGACTGAGAGAGGTAATTTGTCCAATTTAAAAAATTTTGTAGAATGCCCGGTATTAGAGTTGAGGGGATAAATCTATCTATCTATCTATCTATCTATCTATTATATTATTAAAACAGCTTTAAAAGGAGGCACCACGTTCACTGTGGGGACTAGAAATTCCCACATTAATCGGAGAAAAAGAAAATGAGAGTTCAAGTAGAAATATAATTTAAAAATAGCTAAATCGGAATTAAAAATAAGCAATATTAAAATAAGAGTCCATATAAGAACCCAATACGAGATTAATCAAAATTTGGAATAAAAATAAAATAAAATCTAAAATTAGAAAAGAAAAAGAGAGTCCAAGTAGGAATACAATTTAAAAATAACTGAAATTCGGAATTAAAAATAAGGAATATTGAGAGAAGAACCCATATAAGAAACCAATACGAGATTAATTAATATTCAGAATAAAAATAAAAATAAAATCTGAAATTAGCAAAAAGAAAAGAAGAGTTCAAAACTTAAATTCGGAATTAAAAATAAGCAATATTAAAAGAAGAATCCATATAAGAACATAATACGAGATTAATTAAAATTCAGAATAAAAAATAAATAATATCCAAAATTAGAAAAATTAAAAGAGGGTTCAAGTAGGAATACAATTTTGAAACAACTGAAATTCAACAATAAAAATAAAAATATTAAAAGAACACTATACGATATTAATTAAAATTTGAAAAAAAAAATAATTTCTGTAATTAGAAAAATAAAAAAAAAGATTTCAATTAGGAATACAATTTATAAATAACTAAAATTGGTGAAGAAAAATAAAGACTATTGAAAGAAAAGACCATCTAAACACATGACGAGATAAATAAAGTAACAGCCCTATAAAAGAGTAGAGTGGTGGCGGTTGATACGACATATAAAAACTGTAGTAAAACACCAAATAGAATCCTAATAACGATTAAAAGGAGGGATGAAAGGCAGGTCGTGAAGTAAACGGGCAAGGCGGTTACCGGGACTTATAGAAGGTAAAAAAAATAAACCCCATTGATAATTATATTCGATTTTTAAAATCACAATGACAATAAAAAGTAGAAGCAGCGGGCAGGGTGTATAGGAGTATACTGCAAAGCCACCGATGGTTGGCGAGACTTCTAGAAAATAAAAAATAAATCCCAACGATAGTTATGTTCGATTTTTAGAATCCCAATGACAATAAAGAGTAGGCGGCAGATGGGCCGTAAAAGAGTATAGTGCATCGTTTAACGGGACTTTAAAAAATATAAAAAATGAAACCTAACAAGACAATAAACTCTAAAAACTACAAGGTTCAATTTTTAAATGTTCAAAACTTCTAAAAAGTAAAAAAAAAACCAATGATAATCATGTTCAATTTTAAAATCTCAATGACAGTAAAGAAGGGAGGCAGCGGGTGAGCCATAAAGGAGTACAATAGCAAAGCCGCTGACGGTTTGGCGGGACTTCTAGAAAGTAAAAAATGAACCCGAACGATAATTATATTCGATTTTTATATCCCAATGACAATAAAGAGGACAGTGGACGGGCCGTAGAGGAGCATAATGGCAGTGTTTGACGGGACTTCTAGAAATTATAAAAACGAAGCCTAACAAGATAATAAACTCTAAAAGCTATAAGATCCAATTTTTAAAGGTTTCAAGGAGAATGGATAGAAATAGTGGTAGATCGAGCAAGCAAATAAAGAAGGATATGACAGAAATAAGGGGTAGCAGCTGGTGTGGCTTTTAAAAACTATATAATTAGAAATACGGGGATGATAAGATTTGGTCTTTCAAAGTCTTAAGACACTGGTGGAGAAACCATCTTTGGTCTGGTGGAGAAACCATCCACAATAGTTCCGGTTCCACTAAAAAGCAGGACTAAAGATCATCTTTAGTCCCGGTTCAAAAGTTTAGAGCTACTTTTTGATTTTTAGTCCCGGTTGGTAACATCAACCAGGACTAAAGATCATTTTTAGTCCTGGTTCAAAAGACGGCAGGTGGTGTCAGACCCCTCCTTTATCTTTAGTCCCGGTTGGTGGTGACACCAACCGGGACTACAGATCTATTTTTAGTCCTGGTTGGTGTTACCAACCAGTAAAAAAGATCAAGGCGTACGGGAGGATCAGTTAATAAGTTCTGACCTTTATCTCCTCCTCCTCTACTCACTCACCCCATCTCTTCCTCTTCCTCCTCCCATCTCTTCCTCTACCTCCTCTGGATCCGCCCCCTCCCCTCCCCTCTCCTCCCCACTTCTCAACCTCCTCTGGATCCGCCACCTCCCCTCTCCTCCCCACTTCTCAGGCTGGGCGGCGCGGAGGCGCCCTCACGCGGTGGCCGGGCGGCGGGGCAGCACGCGGCGCGGGCGGCGGGGCTGCGCACGGGGCGGCAGCGCGCCGGCTCTCCTCGCTTTTTGTTTTAATTTGTGATTGAGAGATGTATAATTTCCTTTTTAGAATTTGTGATTCATTGCATGGATCTAAGATGTATAATCGACCTGTGATCGATGCATTTGATTTGTGTGTAATTTTTTTAAGATTTGTGATGTATTTGATTTGTATGTAAGTAACTTAGGATTTGTATTTGTGATGTGAATGATTTGTGATGTTACTTTGATTTGGGAATTTGGGGTTTGATTTAGGTATATGCATGACACTCGATTTAGGGATTTGTTGTTTGATCTGGGTATATACATCCCACTTGATTTGGGAGAAAATAAAAAGAAAATGGACCAACCAGGACTGCCCCTATCCTCTCTTTAGTCCCGGTTGGTGGCATTAACCGGGACTAAAGATCCATCTCTTTAGTCCCAAGATCGATCTTTACTCCCAGTTATTTCACCCGGGACTAAAGATAGCGATCTTTAGTCCCGGATTCGTAGTGGGGTTATAAACCGGGAGTAAAGATGGTATCTCCAGCAGTGAGACAATGAGATAGCTATTTAATAAATTTTAAGTAAAATCGTACTGAAAAATATATGATTTTGTTTGGGTGCTAGCCGCGCAATTGCGCGGGCCACCCAGCTAGTTTAACTAATGCAAAAGTTAGAGGGTAATTTCGACCTTTTTCCTTTACTTTTTGAAGTAGACATGCTAGTTGGAAATACAAAGGAATGTACATTCCTACAAATGCTACACCCTTGTCTATAACCAGATTTTATTGAACTTAATTTTAAAACTTGCACGTTTATTGTTTGACATCTATTTTGATCATTAATTTTATATTTGAACAAGTTTATAAATTCTTATAAACGTATTATATGGTAGTATACTTTTCAAGGCAATTCTACGTACCATTCTTTTTTCACTAACACTGGTGGAGAAAGGGGCTTTACTCCCGGTTCGTAAGTTTTCAAACCGGGACTACAAATCCGGGACTAAAGATCCATTTGTATTAGAACCGGGTGAAAAAACCGGGAGTAAAATCCATTTTTAGTCCCGGTTAGTGTTACCAACCGAGACACCAACCGGGACTAAAGATAGAGCTAGGCTAGCTAGATCCGGTTGCTCCATTATTTTTTTCATTTCTTCATTGTTTCTAATATATTGATTTCACCCCATCCCCATCCCAAAATCCCAAATAAATTATCCCCAAATCCTCAAATCCTCAACTCCCCAAATCGATTATATTCAAATACATCACAAAATCTTAAAAAAAAAATTACATCACAACTTTTACAAAATTCATCACAGATACATCACATTCACATCGCACACAAATTAAATACACAGATACGGATCACAAATTCTAAAAAGAAGAAAAAAAAGCCCGTTGCCGCTGCCGCGCCGGCGCGCCGCCCGCCACCACGCTGCCCAGGCCTCCGCGCTGGCACGCTGCCGGCCACCAGTCCCTCCGACCGCCGGCGCTCAGAAGTTAGAGGAGAAAGAGGAAAAGGAGGAGAGAAGTTAGAGGAGAGAAGTTAAAAGGAGAGGAGGAGGAAGAGGAATATTAACTCCTCCTCCTCGATCTGACCTCGTACTCTCCGTCGCCCATGTTGGGCATGCCGATCTTTTGTTTCGGTTGGTGTTACCAACCGGGATTGGGGACTGGGCCGACAAGATCTTTTGTGCCGGTTGGTGTTACCAACTGGGACTGGGCCGGCAAATTCAGAGGAGTTAGATGAGAGAAGTTAAAAGGAGAGGAAGAGGGAGAGGAATATTAACTGCTCCTCCTCCTCGATCTGGCGGAGAGTAGGCGTCGTACTCTTCGTCGTCCAACACCAACCGACCGGGATCGTACTCTCCGCCGCCCATATTGGGCATGCCGATCTTTTGTTCCGGTTGGTGTTACCAACCGGGACTGGGCCGGCAAATTCAGAGGAGTTAGAGGAGAGAAGTTAAAAGGAGAGGAGGAGGAAGAGAAATATTAACTGCTCCTCCTCCTCGATCTGGCGGAGAGTAGGCATCGTGCCGCCCAACACCAACCGACCCGACCGGGACTGGGCCGGCAAATTCAGAGGAGTTAGAGGAATATTAACTGCTCCTCCTCCTCCTCGATCCGCCGCCCAACACCAACCGACCGGGACTGCCGCCGCCCAACACCAACCGACCGGGACTGGGCCGGCAAAGAGTTAGAGGAATATTAACTGCTCCTCCTCCTCCTCGATCCGCCGCCCAACACCAACCTACCGGGACTGGGCCGGCAAAGAGTTAGAGGAATATTAACTGCTCCTCCTCCTCCTCGATCTAGCAAATTCAGAGGAGTTAGAGGAGAGACGCCTACTCTTCGCCGCCCAACACCAACTGACCGGGACTGGGCCGGCAAATTCAGAGGAGTTAGAGGAGAGAAGTGCTCCTCCTCCTCCTCGATCTAAGGAGAGACGCCTACTCTTCGCCGCCCAACACCAACTGACCGGGACTGGGCCGGCAAATTCAGAGGAGTTAGAGGAGAGGGCCGGCAAATTCAGAGGAGTTAGAGGAGAGAAGTGCTCCTCCTCCTCGATCTGGCGTCGTACTCTCCGCCGCCCAACCGGGAAGCACAACACCGTTAAATCCTGGAAAATTCGCTCCCATGGGGAGTCGAACCCAGGACCTCAGGTGCTACTGAGGCTCTTGTAACCACTAGGCTACAGGCCCTTTCGCAATCAAATCTTATTTTAAACGTTAAATATTTATAATCAACGAAAGGATGCAGCTCTAAATATTTATAACCAAATAAAGTATGTAGTAAAAAGAATAATACATTGGAGTAGTAGAGGTGGAACAATGGACTGAATTGTGAGATATTCTCTCAATATATCTCAGGTAGACGTGTGTATCTCGGATCGATGAGGGAAAAAAATCGTTAATTATATACGTACATAGGTTTCATTATTAACAAAATTAATGGAAATCGTTTATTAATATTCGCCTTAATAATCACATGGGATCCAAACGGCAAATGTGGCTCAATGGGCTGGTAGACCTGTCCCCACTCACACAAGTTTAAGTTACGAGTTGGCTCAAGTGTGCCCATTTATTTTCATCTTCATTGTTGTAGGATCCAGATAATTGATGGCATTTATCTCGCCGATGACCTTCTTAATTAGAGTACTAAATGAATACGATATGTGCCTCTTTTGTTACTGCTAAAGAATTTGGCCACACCTGTGATCAATTATTAGCTAAGAAATAAGTCTAAGATTAGTTCGCCACATGTACAAATGCATCCGGTGCAAAACAAACTAGACAATGTGACCACATACGGTTATGAGGCTGTGTGAGCTACCTGCTTAGTAAATGACAGAAGAAACCTCAAGGTAACAAGGCCAAACTAAAATGTTCCTTAATCATATATGCTGCTACAGTACAAGTCTCTGATGACACGGGCCGAAGCAACAGCTACAGCATAAAGATTCGATTCGTACTGGGCCTTAGGCCCATCAACCATGAGGTCATGTAGATCGTAGCCACTAAGGACTAAGTTCACTTTAATTCCCTCAAATATATGTCCAACGCAATCCATAACTCTCAACCGCAATACCACATAGTCGGAACCTTTAACAATTGAAACCGGTACAAAATGGATAATACATTGGAGTAGCAGAGGATGACTGTGGGCCCCCCATATGCTGACTCGGCGGTTGTACAAGGTTAATGTGCCACATCAGCGCAAACCACTCTTAAAACTACCCAGGAAATCATTTTGTATCGGTTTTCTAATTGTTGAGGGTTCAAAACATCAGGTATTATAGTTGAATGATACAAATAAAATTGGATGTATATTTGAGGAATTGAGGGAGTCAAAGTGGATTTATTCCTAGCTGCTAATAATGACCAAACAGGTCTAATGTCAACTTCACGAGTTTGAGACCGATTAAAGGATATTTTTCCCTTTTAATTTGTCTTGCAAACATTTTGGCAGATACACCCTCGTTCTCAAAATAAATTCATTTTACACCCATCCCACAAAGCCAAAAAGATCATAACACACTCACTTTCTTAAATCATAATGCAATTATTTATCTCTTTATTTGTTCCCAATGCATTTATTTTTTATTTTCACAAACTTCGATGCAACGATTACTTAAAAGCAAACTTATTATATATTATTCTCTGTATTTTAGTCCGATCTTGCTCTACTTGTCGCTAAAAGTACTAGTTGTCCCATCCATTCCTTTATATTCAAATTTTCTTCATTTTCTACCCCTAAACTACTACTCCACTCCTAACCGCAGGGTATTATAATCTTTATTTTCTTAAATCTTAGTCTATGTTAAACTATCTAGAATGACAAATATTTTAGATGGAGGGACTAGAAAGAAATATTACCAAAGCACACTTACTACTACTTTGATTTGATTTGATACGAGACTAGTCCGGCCACTTGTCCACTAGTACTTCACAAGATTTAATTTGTTAATTCATTGCTTTGATGGGGAAGTAAACTCGCACACTTCTCTTAGGAAAAAAAAACATTTCAGTACTATAACTCATTGAGCTATGTTAGCCCATAGGGTTAGCATCTACTTGTTCCCTAATTTGAGAGAGTTATATTTAAGGGCACTCTCACAATGTAACACAAATGATGTTTCTGATATAAGCTTGCTATTCGTCATGTTACATAGTACTCCCTCCTACCCTAAATGTTTGACGCCATTGATTTTTTTAAATATATTTGACCGTTCGTTATATTCAAAAACTTTTATGAAATATGTAAAAATATATGTATACATAAAAGTATATTTAATAATAAATCAAATGATAGGAAACGAATTAATAATTACTTAAATTTTTTAAATAAGACGAACGGTCAAACATTTTTAAAAAAACCAACGGCGTCAAACATTTTAGGATATAGGGAGTAGTAGATCTAAGCTACTATGGCAGAATAGAAACAGGAAGTGATCATTACAAGAAAATACTACTCCCCCGTATAATAAAGAATAATGCAATTCTATGATCCAAAATTTTCCCATAAATTACAATTCTATAGGACTATTTATCTAATCAATTATTTATCATTTAAATTTATCCCTATTTATCCTTAAATATCCCGACTATCCCTCAATTAATCAGAAGCATCTAAGTTTTTTTTATCTTCTCCACTAATTTGTGTTTTATATCCTATAATTGCATTCTTTATTGAAATGAGGGAACACCTATTTGATGTTGAATTCTATATTTTTCGAGTGCACACTTCCCGAGCTCCTAAGTAATACGTCTCATGTAACAATTTTCTTAGAATATTTTATATGACATTAACTTGTGATAGATACTTTATTCGTTTATATCCTTAAACTATAAAAACTTTAGATTACATTATCCATCAGTCGATCAATTTCAACTCATCTAAGAGAGATGACCTTTAACAGGATAAATAATTAATTGTTTATGGCGATAGTCACTCACATTTGCTAGCTTGCTCTCAGAGTTATTTCAATTTCTACAAACTACATTGGGATGCTCTAGATGCTGTACATAAATTAAATGAAACATAGCTACGAGGCCAGCTACAGATCAGGATGTCAACATGAGCCTTAATTGAGAATAAGGAAACAGAGTGATGGTCCATAAATAGTGATATGACATACCACGTGGCGCGTGATCCTTAATTATCTGGTCCAAGATTGGTCGATTATTATGACAAAATATCCTGCAACTTGAAATAAAGATACGACAACGAATATAGTAGCAGTTATTAAAGTAGTACTCCCTCCATCTACTCTTGGTGGTCATATTTCCAAATCTGAAAAATTTATTTTTGATAGGCATATTTCAGTCCAACAACATACTCCCTCCATCTATTTTTGATAGTCATATTTCCAAATCTGAAAAATCTATTTTTGATAGGCATATTTCAATCCAACAACATATCCTCTTAATGAATTTATCGAATTTAATACATGACTCTCCATTCTTCCACACAAGATTAGCTACATGTGCATCGAGAAATATAAATATTAATGAATCGTTTGTTTACGAGGAATGACTAGTAGCATGTTTAAATAGATGATAACTATAATTACTTATCCTTAGTCTGTGTGTCAAGATAAAATATGACTATCAAAAGTAGATGGAGGGAGTACTATGTTTCATCAATATTTTTGTAACTATATAAAAGTATAGTATAAAAGAGTTTTAAAAGTATAACAATATGAAAGCATCTCTTCATGGTAAATCTTAATGCTTTTATATATTGATCAATTGATGATTTAAAATTTTGAGATTGGTGACATCCATAGTAAAAACTACTCCCTACATTCCAAATTGATCTACATATTTCTTAGGTACACAAAGACCAAGAAAAGCTAAAAACTCTCTCATAGTACTATATTTACTCTAGCAACAAACTCAATGCATGCACCATCCCCACTATTTCCTAGCCAATAGCAAATCAAGATATTGCATGTGGGTTATAAATGCTTGTGTGCATGGATGCATGCATCAATGTCCATTTACTCCAATGCACAAATAACGAATAGACCTAATGAATGAACACAAATATGTAGATCATTTAGTAATAATCTCAAAAAAAACTATATATAGATCAATTTGGAATGGAGGGAGTATATCTGTTTGCAGGAAGTATACAAAGTTCGCTTACTGAAAATGAAAAACAAATCATGCTTTATGAAGTAGAGAAAATCCAACAAATACCATTAACAACACCATATTCCAAGAATGTATTTTCCAGACGCAACTTCCAAAAAATATCATCGTATGAGCCAATTCTCAGAAATAGTACCATTGCCGTTAGGGTTTCATCCATTAATTGCATTATGTTAACTCCATTACATTTTAACGGAGAGAAGTGGATGGAACCTTAATAGCAATAGCATCTCTGGAATATGTTTGACTCGTACAGTAGGGATGAAAACGGAGCAGATAGTTTCCGTCCGCTCCGGACAAAAACGGATACGGATATCTTTCGGATCGGATAATTCTCGGATAGTTCGGATACGGATACGAATACGGATATTTCCTCCCGGATACGAATACGGATATGGTATCGGGGTTTCCGTCGGATATGGATAATAATTCGGATATCCGGTGAACAGTGCTATTTGGATATCCACATAAGCCATTAGACATACCCCATTTCTTTCTAACTCAATATACCTTTATAGATTTTAATAGTAGTTTATCTCTTAACACTAGTCCATACTATTAATATTATTTAAATTTTAACAAATATTTATAAATTATACTTCATTTTATATAAAATGAGCTAATTATATATGTTGATATTTGTTTCTATTAGAAGTTGAGTTAGTTTTCGTGTTCCGAGAAAAAATTGTTTCCGTATCGTGTCTGATTATATTCGATTCTTATTCGTATTCGAGATAATCCGTATTTGTTTCCGTATTCGAGGTATCCGTATTCGTTTTCGTATCTGGTAAAAAATATGAAAACGAATATGATACGAGCATTATCCGTCCGTATCCGCTCCATTTTCATCCCTATCGTACAGTGGTATTTTCTGAAAGTTACATCCGCCGATACATTTATTGGAACAGGGTGCTCGTCAATGGTATATTGGATTTTCTCTATAAAGTATTGTATTACCATTCCTGTACCTCAATAACATATACCTCAATAACATAAGCCTAGGGGTTTGATTACACGATATTATATATATGTAAGACACTAGACACATGCATGCATATCATGCTGTATTTCAGCACTGAAACAAGCCCACATGCATACAGATATACAAATATACAACTGTGGTTATGCACATCTTTTCCAATCACATATGAAGATTTTAGCAGTATAATATGTTTTTAATAATTTCATCTAAATAATGTTAGCTTTGTTTTGCTGAAGTTTTCCACCACCATGCTGTCAGATGGCACAGCTTAAGTCCTGAACTTTTGTGATAATGTTGGGCTAGAAGCTCCGGAGCTAAAGGTTGAAATTTAATTCCTTTAATTATTAGAATAGCAATATTGTCCGTGCAATGGGATTTTAATTAAAAAAATCATGATTAACCCGTATATTATCTCTTAATTGCTATATAGCTCATTGTTTTTTCTCAAAAAAAGTAGAGAGTTGGTAAGGAGTAATTAACATATGTGCCCTCTAGCCTGACTTATCCTTTTAGGTCTCGGAAAAAAATTAGGGAATTGGTATTGAAGACAGTGGTGATGGCCACCACTGTTTCCTTTGAAAGGAGGATAGGAACGAAGGCCTGTTTAGATTCCAACTTTTTTTTTTCAAACTTCTAACTTTTTCATCACATCGAATTTTCATATACACATAAACTTTTAATTTTTCCGTCACATCGTTTCAATTTCTTTAAATTTTCAGTTTTGGCGTGGAACTAAACACAGCCGAAGCAGCTGACTGCAGTCTGCAGGTTGTTCAACCTCAGTTCATGCTAAACATGGTGTCGATAGATCACTAATTTGTCAGTGTAATAATTTTCTACTAGTGATCCATAGTGTAGTAGCAATAGAGTACACAGTATATGGACTAAGAGAGCTGTAAATGATATCCCAATGGTTAAGGGGTCCCATACTACTCCCATGGTATTATTAATGTAGTTATACACTCCTGAACTGTATATGCATGCAGTTCAGAGTGACAGAATGTGCCTCCTACTACCTAATTGTCGCTGACAACTACTAGTGGTACTCACTACTATCTGCTGCTGCGCTGGTGCTGCTCGATCTGCAGGAATGGTAGTGGGCAGCTGCTGATAGTTACTCCTATCTGCTGGTGTTGTAAATAAACGATTGGATTGATTATATATGGACAATTGCTTATCAAAAATAAATTAGAATATATTTTCTCCGGTCTTAAATACTCTTATTTGACATTTAAAACAAGATTTGATCACAACTTTAAAATTCTGACAATTAATTTTTATATTAAAATAAATTTATAAAATATAAAATATGGTTTTATGATTGTACTTTAATTTGAAGGCAGGTTTATGTGTATCATTTGTTTTATTTAAACCAAGCATGCGATAATATTGGTGCATGATTTTAAATTTTAATCAAACCTTGTACTAAACATAAAATATTTTTGACCGAGTGAAATATATTCTTATAAACCATATACAAATATAAGGTATATTTTGTTTTATCGTGACAAGACTTCATTTATGTTACTAAAAGTATATAATTGTAAAAAAGTACTTTTGAATATGAAACTAATAATTCTAATAGAGTAATTATTGATCCAAATTTTATCCTAACTAAACAAAATAATCTTTATATATTTTTATATGGAAGGGGTGGTAAAATAGCTTAGAATAAACTAGTTACCTCCGTCCCAAAATAAATAGTATAAAGAGTATTTTGCTCTATCCTATTATTCTTTGGTGGAGGAAAAAAACTAAAGTGTTCCTCATCACCTATTACATCCGTCTCAAAAATAACTTCACTTTTATTCTTTGGTGCTCAAAACTAACGGGGGGAAGATTAAAAAGTGTCAGTCATTATTAAGTGGAAATCAAAACAGTATATACAGGTGGGTCCGTGGATGGATAGTTAAAGGTTTTGTGAGTAATAGAGTAATTATTGATCCAAATTTTATCCTAACTAAACAAAACAATCTTTATATTTTTATATGGAAGGGGTGGTAAAATAGCTTAGAATAAACTAGTTACCTCCGTCCCAAAATAAATAGTATAAAGAGTATTTTGCTCTATCCTATTATTCTTTGGTGGAGGAAAAAAACTAAAGTGTTCCTCATCACCTATTACATCCGTCTCAAAAATAGCTTCACTTTTATTCTTTGGTGCTCAAAACTAGGGGGGAAAAAGATTAAAAAGTGTCAACAGTATATACAGGTGGGTCTGTGGATGGATAGTTAAAGGTTTTGTGAGTTGTATGTTAAGAAAAAGTTAGTATGTATAGCCTTTTTCATTAAAGAAATAGAACTCGCCAATTTGTGAATCGGGAATAGGTAAGAGATCGAAGAGAAATGAAGTTATTTAGAACAAATAATATAAGCAATAAATTTATTTTGAAACGAAGAAAGTATAGATAATATTGATGCGATAAGTATCGATAATACTGCTGTGAAAAGTCCATAAGCCGGCCGGTAGAACTCCCAACCAGTAGAAAAGATGATACTCCTAGCTACAGTACGTCTTTTTCTACGGCATGAACACAACATTCTGCCCTAGCTAGTATACCCTATACGTACTGCTGCATCATAGTCATATAATCATTCTTGTCTCTGACTGGCGGTCAGAATCATGAATATCAAGCCTTGATTAAAATAGCTAGACGCGCTGACGTGGCTGGATCGGACCAACCACTGCACAAATTAACACAAGATAGGCTACTAGTACCTGATTACTCCAATTATGCCTGGCTGATCCTGGTATACGTGTCACACGCTAATCCATTAGCGCCTGCCCTGCACTTCCATGGATTAGTTTAACCAGTGTCGCGTGCACGGATTCCAATGCAGCACTACAGCGGTGACCAGCTGGCTATGGCTGTGTTTGCTTGGGGAGGTTGGGAACAAATCTCCTCCGCACGGTAAACGGAGCTATCCATTAACATGTGATTAATTAAAAATTAGCTAATCTTTTTTTCAAAAATGAATTAATATGATTTTTTAAGCAACTTTCGTATAGAAACTTTTTGCAAAAAACACACCGTTTAACAGTTTGAAAAACGTGCACGCGGAAAACGATGGAGAGGTGTTGGGAACCCTTGGGTCCGAACACACCCTATATATCTTTTCCATGCATCAGCAGCTAGCTCGCAAGTTTAATAGTATAGCCAACTACTAGCTACAATTTATCTGTAACCAATCTAATAGCTCATTTATATAATACTTGCATACTACACTATTAATACTTGGTCCCACTGAAACATCTAGGCTCCCGTTGTTAATTTTAGTAATTAATGACAAGCGCTAATTATGGACTAACCGTTGCTATTAAGATAATATTTTAAGTTAGATCCACGCCATGTGTGCGCATGGATGACTATCGATGGATTAAAATTTGATAGCGCGAAGCGAAGAAAAGAAAACGGTAAAACTAGTGTTTTAGTTTTAAAATTGATCGAGGTGAAGGGCGATCAAATTTGCTAATTTATTTGTTAGTTTCGCCGTACTATCAAGGGGGTAATGACCTAGCAAAGAGATGATTAAATTGCCACATTAGGTCATTGCATTTTCACATGTGCTCACATTTTCATCACACACACACAAACACTTTACTTTTCACTGGGCTCGCCCTGACCAGGGGCGGTCAAACCGGCCACATTGTGGCGGTCTGACCGGCATGCCCTGGCCGGTCTGACCGGCGCCACAACGGCGGTCTGACCGGCGCATAAGGCCGGTCTGACCGGCGGCACATGCGCGGTCAGACCGGCCCCCTGGAGGCCGGGATTGTGCTGCTCGGGGTGGCCGATACAGAGCCGATGGAGCCGTATTCGGTCAGACCGAGCCGATGGCGGTCTGACCGAGCCGAGGCCGGTCTGACCGCCCACTCAACGCCGGTCTGACCGGCCAGGCCGATGGGGCCCTCTGACAGCGTTACAACGGCTAGTTTTCTAGCCGTTGCAGAGTAGCATGGTCTGACCGGCCACATACCTCTGGTTAGACCAGCAGAGCACAAAGTTGGGGGATTTCGCCCCCAACGGCTAGTTTTGGTTGGTGGGAGTATAAATACTCCCCCTCCAGCAGTAAGGGGGCTCTCCTGGCACCCAATTCAATTGCATACACCCTTTGCACCTCTCTCACACCCACTTGAGCTTTGTGTTCATTCATCTAGTGTGTTAGAGGGTTGATTAGCCAAGAGTCAAGTGCATTGCTTCCATTTGTAGAGCTAGTGTGGCACTTGATTAATCATCTACACGCCGGGTCATTGTTTGTTACTCTTGGAGGTTGCCGCCTCCTAGACGGCTTGTGGAGGAGTTGCCCGGTGACCTTTCCGAGAAGATTGTGGAGGAGGCCCGGCGCCGGTTTGTGAGTGGTTTGGAGTTCACCACCTTTGAAGTCAAGGAAGAACTACCCTAGTGATCGAGGCTTGGGTAGTCCTCTCCATGGGCCGGCTCCCGCCTTGCCCACCCCTTGACGAAGGGGGCGTGCGGTGGCTTCGTGGTTGAGCGGTGGAGTTGGGCTCGCCTCAATGGGGATTAGGAAACCGGCGAGTTTCCGAACCTCGGTGAAAAATCTCTTGTGTCCTTGTCTCATTTGATTGTCGCATTTACATTTGTGCAATTTACATTTCTAGAGACAAACTTGAGATCATATCACCCTAGGATTGCTAAACATTGATATAGGAGTGTGATTTATTTTCCTAGAGACATAATTGAGCCACTATCACCCTAGGTTTGTAAAACATAACTTAGTTGCTTAGTTAGAGTTGACCCTCACCAAGCCTAGCAACTTAGGTTAGTTTTGATTAGGTGTCATTTAGTTTTAAATCGCCTATTCACCCCCCTATAGTCGACATCTCGATACTACAAGTGGTATCAGAGCTTGGTCTCTTTTGATTGGGCTTCACCGCCTAGAGAGAAGATGTCGAACGAGGTGAACCATGTAGGGAAGGCTCCCATGTTTAATGGCACAAACTACTCCACTTGGAAAATTAAAATGTCTACTCACCTCAAAGCTATGAGCTTCCATATTTGGAGTATTGTGGACGTAGGCTTTGCTATCACCGGCACGCCCTTGACAGAGATTGTTCACCACAACCTCCAATTCAATGCCCAAGGTATGAATGCTTTGTTCAACTCTTTGAGCTAAGAGGAGTTCGATAGAGTGAGCAACCTTGAGACCGCATATGATATTTGGAACAAGTTGGCGGAGATCCATGAGGGCACAAGTGAGTACAAGGATGCCCAGCTTCATTTCCTCAAGATCCAATATGAGACATTCTCCATGTTGCCTCATGAGAGTGTGAATGACATGTATGGGAGGCTCAATGTCATTGTGAATGATCTCAAGGGGCTTGGGGCAAACTACACCGATCTTGAGGTTGCCCAAAAGATGCTTAGGGCTCTACCGGAGAAGTATTAGACCCTTGTCACCATGCTCATCAACTCCGACATGTCAAGGATGACACCCGCAAGCCTCTTGGGGAAGATTAACACCAATGACATGTACAAGTTGAAGAAGAAGGAGATGGAGGAAGCATCACCTTCCAAGAAGTGCATTGCTCTTCAAACCGAAGTTGAAGACAAGAGCAAGGGCAAGGTGAACGAAGGGGGCGTGCGGTGGCTTCGTGGTTGAGCGGTGGAGTTGGGCTCGCCTCAACGGGGAGTAGGAAACCGGCGAGTTTCCGAACCTCAGTAAAAAATCTATTGTGTCCTTGTCTCATTTGATTGTCGCATTTACATTTGTGCAATTTACATTTCTAGAGACAAACTTGAGATCATATCACCCTAGGATTGCTAAACATTGACATAGGAGTGTGATTTACTTTCCTAGAGACATAATTGAGCCACTATCACCCTAGGTTTGTAAAACATAACTTAGTTGCTTAGTTAGAGTTGACCCTCACCAAGTCTAGCAACATAGGTTAGTTTTGATTAGGTGTTATTTAGTTTTAAATCGCCTATTCACCCCCCCCCTCTAGTTGACATCTCGATCCTACACCCACCTGTCATACACACACTGCGTCTTGGAGTCCATGCTACAGCTGGCTACAAATATGTAGCCCGCTGCTCTTCTCTCTCCTCATTTATCTCCTTAAAATATGTTTACAGCTGGCTTGTAGCCTGCTATTGTACCTCCTCTTATACCTACCTACTGCTCCCTCTGTCTCGGGCCCTGATTAGTTCCCAAACAAAAATTTTTCATCCTATCACATCAAATATTTGGACACATACACAGAGTATTAAATATGGAAAAAAAAACTAATTACACAGATCGCTTGTAAATTACGAGACGAATCTTTTAAGCCTAATTGCGCCATGATTTGACAATGTGGTGCTACAGTAAACATTTGCTAATGTCGGATTAATTAGGCTTAATAAATTTGTCTCGCAGTTTCCAGGCGAAATTTGTAATTTGTTTTGTTATTAGTCTATGTTTAATACTTTAAATATGTGTCTGTATATCCGATGTGACACGCCAAAAATTTTCGTTCGCGAACTAAACATGCCCTCAATATAACGGGGTGTTTGGTTCATGGGCTACACACTGGTGGAGAAATGATTTTTGCTGGGTCGACCCAAAACCATTAATAATCCCGGTTTCAAAAAGAACCGGGACTAAAAATAATCTTTAGTCCCAGTTGAAAACCCCAGAGCCATTCTATGATCTTTAGTCCCGGTTGGTGTCACCAATCAGGACTAAAAATCACCACTTTACTTCCGGTTGGTGTTCCCAACTGGGACTAAAGATCGGTTGGGGACACCAACCGGAACTAAAATTCCAAGCATAGTATATAATCCCCATCCCTTATCCTCTCCTCCACAGATCGAATCTCCCCCCTCTTTCCCTTCTCCTCCCCTTCCTACAGTTCAAATCGATCCTTCTTCATCTCGATCCATCCCCTCCACCTCCTCCCCTTCCTCATCCCCTCCCCTCTCTTCCACCTCCTCATGCCCATCCTCCCCTTCCCATCCGACAGCCGGCGGCCGGCGGCCGGCGGCAACGATGTTGTTTTCTTTTTTAAAAAAAATTGTGATTCACATGTATAATTTTGTGATTTATTGGATGGATCTGAGATGACCTGTGATGTATTTGATTTGTGTGTAATTTTTTAGGATTTATGATGTATTTGATTTGTGTGTATATGTAACTTTAAGATTTGTGATGTGGATTTAGATTGTTACTTTATTTGTGATGTGGATTTGGGATGTTAGTTTGATTTGGGGATATGCATCCACCTTGATTTGGGAGAAAATAAAAAAAAGAAAAGGGGACCATCTGAATAAAAAAAGAAAAGGGGACCATCTGGGACTGCCGCTATTCTCTCTTTTGTAACATCCTGAAAATTGAAGACAATGAAAATCATGAAAATTTCGAACTTTTTAAAACTTTTGCATCATGCTGGTTGTTATGATTGCTATTGCTTGCCAAACCGTAAATGATCACCAAGAAAGTAAAGAAAAGAACTACATTTAAGCAATAGATATGATTTATGGGAATATATTTAATCCTACAAATAATTATGCACAAGATAGTAAAGTCAAATATTAATTTCTATTACAAATTACAAATCAGGTATTAGATATTCGAACCATGATTGATAGCTTGATGTCACAATTAGCTAAAGAAATAGTAAGATTAAATCCAATTCATTTGAATCCAATCTCACATGAAATATAAGAACACATGAAATGATGATCACCACTATAGTGATCGTGTTTATAAATAAGTAATTCACCGGAATATATAGATCGATACTTGCAACATGTCGCCGAGTTACTCATGACATGAAAATCACTCATATAAAATAATGGTCATATAAATAAATTAATCCTTATATATAAACAAGAATATGTGAGTGTTTAAAATTAGATTAATGTTGTACCGAGTCTTAATATACTATTTATAGAATAAATAGATTCAACCTATCCGTGTAAAATATATTGCTATAAGTTCGTTCAATGTGCTATTGTAATAAAAAGGGCCACATTAGGATATTTTAGAACCCTCAAGCCTCCAAAATTATCTAGGCTAATTTTAGAATTAGACCTCATTTAAATAATACAATAGAAAAATATATAATAATAATAAGAATTAACCCTAATTAAAAATTCAAATAAATTATATAAATAAAATATGAGTAATATAATCTAGAATAAATCCATTGGTTGGAATGACACAAATATTGGGTAAACTTCATTTATACAAAATCTAGGATTTATAGAATCAAATTTACACAAGAAATAGGCTAAAATGGGGATTAAATAGGAAAAGACACTATTCATCGGCCGCCAGGTGTTCGACGAGGTCCCCTAGCCCTAACCCTGCCTCGCTGCTCCGCGCCCCGCGCCGCGCCGCGCGCCGTCCCGTCGCCGCGCGCCGTCGCCACCGCTGTCACATCGCGCGTCGCCGCAGCCGTCGCGTCGCCTCGCGCCGCGCGCCCCCACCTCGCGCCCCGCGCCGCCGTCGCGTCTCCCTTCTCCCCTCTCCCCCTTATCTCTTCCCCTCCCCTATATAAGCCCCACTATTCCCACTCTTTCCCTCCATCCCCACCTCCTCTCCTCAACTCCACGCCGCCGCGCCGTCGCATAGAGCCGCCGCGCCGCCGCCACGAAGCCGCCGCGCCACGCCGCGCCTTGCGCCGACGTCGCCACCGTCGCCGTCGCCGCCGTCGCCGCCGTCGGTAAGCCACCACCCCCCCTTTTGCGTCCATCGTCGTCGCCGCCCGGGAGAGCAAGAAGCCGAGAGAGAGAGGGAGAGAGAAACCGAAAAGGAGAAAGAGAGAAAGGAAAAGAAAAGAGAGAGAGAGAAAGGAGAAGAAAAGAAAAGAGAGAGAATGGAAAAGAAAAGAAAAGAGAGAGAGAAAGGAGAGGAGAGATTAGAGTGGGCCCCACGTGTTTAGTGAATAGTAATCCCCTTCTTAATCTTTATTAGTTGAGTCTATTACATGTGGGTCCGGGTGGTTAAAAATCTAATTATAGAAGTTTTATGCACTACAAGATAATTGAGCTATTGCCACTAAATTATTACAACAAAAAATAATTCGTAGCAATATATTATACTATTGCAATGATAATTTTTCGGTGGCAAATAATTATTTTTTATTGCAACGATCTACAATCGTTGTTTTATTTAGTACTTTTGTTGCAATAGAAAATGAGATATTGCAACAAAAAATCGTACTGTTGCAAAAAACATGTTCTATCGCTACAATTTTTATTTTTGTGGCAATTTATATAGTACATGGTACATTTCACTATTTTTTGTTGCCACGATCAACAAATTCGTTGCAATAAAAAAATTGTCATCTCATAATTTAACTTAATTTTTTCATTTTGACACGGATTGAGACAAATTTTATATGGAAATTATAGGTCTCGACGAGATCTACAATTTTATAGGTGATAACTTTTTCATTTGAAATCTTTTAGATATTCAAATCTATGATTCAAATCTCAGTTAGCTAGGCTTAAATGGAACAATATGCATTTTCCAACAGAATTGATGCGTATGTGAGTTGGTAAAGGAGAGTGCGCGTGAAGGATAGGTCTTGGGTTCAAATCCTAGCCAAGACACAAAATAAAAAAAAAGTAGATAAATAGATAGGATGATAGACTAATATTTGAACTTTGAATTTGGTACGTAAAACTAATGCTACATATGGAGTGGTGGCAATAATTTTTAGTACAACGATGTGAAGTGTTGCAATATGACTTTTTGCCACATCCATTCCGTGGCAACATCTAAATTTATTACCACAAAATCAAAATCGTTGCAATAACCTATTACCACGCTGTTTATTACCACGGCTAGCAACGATTTTATAATTGTGGCAACATGCATCTATTGCCACAATTTTAGTATTGATGCCACGATTTTTTTTGTGGCAACAAATGATTTTTCTAGTAGTGATGGTCTCGAGTTTATGACATGTGGGCCCCACTTGTCATTAGCTCTTCCTATTTCCCTTTAGAAAATAATTCGGTAGGAAGAAGGAATAAACCCGGGGTCCCACTTGTCAATGGATATGTCATGGATTAAAAATAAATCGTTTATGAACAGTAGCTCTTCGCAATTTCTCGGATTAATTCAAATTTGAATCTTTACACTAGCATAACTTATTCATTTTAACTCAGATTTGAGTGAAACTTGAACCTAAATTCATCTAAATTCATAAGCTTTCCAATGATATATAATTCACTATTCAATAAAATATATTTATAATTATAAATTAATTAATATCAAATGATTAGATAATAGTTAACCTAAATAGTGTACCAATAAATAAAAAAAAATGGATATTGTACAGTAGCATAATTATCTTTAATATGTCTTGTCACTGTGGCAACCAAATAAATTAGTTATAATCAATCCTTCAAATTAATGGGTGTAAAGGAAAATATTAGTGCCATTTACTAGCCTATGTCCAAATATAACTAATTCCATGACTTATAAATTATTTACATAAAGTTTAGCCTCATATTTTGTAACTAAAATATAAACACACATAGATGAATCTTTAACTTGTTTAGGAGAGTAATCACAGAGCTAGTTGTATTTGGACCACTTAAAAAAAATTTAGTTGATACAATGTCATGTGAAGTAGAATATATATATATAGTTGGTTGATATCCATTAGTTAACCAAACAGAGCCATCTTAAAATCAACATGTATTGTATAGCTTACAGTAAAAAGAAACTACTCAAATATATGATCCAATAATAAGATATTGTTGCTTACACATATACTATACATCCCATTATAGTGGTACGGTATAGTATTAATTTGCGTGTTGCATATATGAAATTAAGAGGGAGAGTATGACAAACATGTATATTAAATAAATACTAGTTATAAATCTTGACCTCATATAATTATAATTATAGTTCAACTGTAAATTAGGATTATTCATTGTAAAATTATGTGATGGGATAATCTGTAACCATAATATGATTAACCTAAACAACTCTAACATACAAAGCATGGATAATTATTAACCTTTTAAAATTTATTGTGACAAGTAAAATATGTTCATAATTAAAGTAAAGCTCCCATCAATAAAATAAATAATACAAATGTTTCACTGTAATTGTTTGATTGATCCTAAATCCATCTAACAACAGAACCTCTAGTATATAACCGTCCTATTTAGATAGATGCATACATAGCCATAATCCTTCCATAGCCATTTGATAGACTAAACCACCGATTAGCCAAATATATATGTATCCCATAAATGCTATGTTGGTTAACTCCTAAATAGGCCACGATGACAATAGAAAGATTAAGAAACTTTAGCCCTTAGCATGTTGGAAACCATTAGCAAGCGCGAATAATATGAGCAACCGTAAGTTTGACCTCAACAAATATATTTTGTTTGTGCATATTTGATTGTTGTTTGAATATTGGTTTTTCTCGCGTATTATAGACCTTGTGTATCGGTTAGTCGTGAGGCAACGTCTACAACTTCCAGGAGGTGAAGGTTGATCAAGATTATATCAATAATAAGGATTATCCTGAGCAAGGCAAGTCATCACCATTCCTTGAACATGTTGATCCCAATTGCGAAATTGTTTTGTTTACAAATAAAATTGCATGCAATGATGAACATCCCACTTGTGATTATGCCATGCCTTGATTATTGTTTACCCTTAAATCTTTGTAACCATGTTTACGCATGAGTCCCTAGTCAACTATGACAATTGCTTAGAAATGCTATTCTAGAATCATACATACTCATATTTATCAAATGCTATATGCTTGGGCAATTACCTTTGGGAAGGTAATTGAGATGCGGCATGTGGAGACATGAGCGCCACATTGCCATGATGTTGATGACATGATTTGTGAAAGGAGAAATAAAATTAAACAATTGTTTTCGACTAGGGTGGACGGAGGATTTGGGTGGTATCTGGAAAAGGCTAGTACCGTCCCCGGTCAATTAAGGACCGAGCCATGAAGTTAAGCATGAAACGACCCCCGTACAACCGTACTTCTCGAATGGGTATAGACCTAGCGGATTAGATAGCCGAGCGGAGGCAGTATCCCTGCATAGATGGTTCACCCCTGAGTGAGGCAGGTGCGCTACGGTGGGACAGCCGTTGAGGTAGGGCCGAGAGGCGTGCCCTACATCGGTGTCGCCATTGGTAGGACTGCTATGAGTGTGTGAGAGAGAGAACTTAACTTGAACCATAATTTAATATGTGTGTGAGACTTCTCTTTCCCGGGAGCGCCAGAACTCCTCTCACTGCTAGAAACATGGACGCCTAGAGTGCATGAGGATTTAAGTTCATGGAGCGGGTACTGCCAATGCGAGGTTATCGAAAAGCTTTGCCGTGACGCGTCTCATGTGTTGGGACGAGGCTCATGTGTTGGGCAGTCGCGGAGTGCGGGTAAAGTGTACATCCACTGCAGTGTGAGTAAACCAAATCTATTTGAATAGCCGTGCTCGCAGTTATTGAGCACCGGGACATGCATTACACTTGGCTAGACTCTAAATTCTTAACTTGTGGGGGATGGGATATTGCATGATGAATTTTATGCTGATGGAGCCACATCCCGAGAGGAGGGAAGGTGGACATCCTCAGAAAACCATGATGATTCAATGGCGGGAAGCTATCCTTGGGATCACAATGGATGGTGGATAGAACCGTCGTTGTTTAAAGTGAACACTGGTACTAAAATTTGATCAGTCTATGCTAGGTTTTAGGCTTGTGAAAAGAATTGTAAAATTTAGCTTTATGCAAAAGAACCTGAAGCCATTCCTTGAAATACCCTCTATCATATGCATTGTTGTTGTGGTGGCTTGCTGAGTACGGTTGGTACTCACCCTTGCTATTTATATGTCTTTTAGGAGAGTGTTGAAGAGAAGCCCTTGTCGGTACGATTGCGTATCCCACAAGATGATCGGAGTGCGGTCTTGTTCTAGGTCTCGTTCCCCAGTCGACTGCCTGTGGCATGTTAACCGGGCCCTTATATTATTTTGTCTTCCGCTGTTGTTCTCTGATAGTTGTTGGCCTACCTGTCCTAATGTAAGTATTTAACTCTTTTAGCCCAAATTAATTCGTGATATGTTGTGATCCAACTATGTATGTGTGTACCAACTACTGATCCAGGGATTGGTACGGATAAACACAGAAGATTTCCGATTTCCAAAATCGGGGGTCTACATCTTTACTCCAGGTTGGTGTTACCAACCGGGACTAAAGATCCCTCTCTTTAGTCCAAACACCAACCGGGACTAGTCCCGGTTAGCGATATTTAGTCCCGGATTCGTAGTCCCGGTTGGAAAACCGGGATTACTGGGGGGGTTACGAACCGGGAGTAAAAAGCACTTCTCCACCAGTGACACTTTGCCACATCACACTTTTGGCTGTCACAGTTTATTAGGCATGCGACTTGCCACACTTTTTTAATAGCATGTCCCACATATCATAAACTCAATTTTCCTGTCAACTTTACCACACTTTGTGGTAGAGATTTATCCATCATACTTTTATGGCTGGCACAACTTGCCTAACTTTAGTTGTGGCAAAGTGTGATTGGCAATCAAACACACCCTAAGTATTGTATTACGAATAAGATGTGGTATATTCTAGGATTACGAATATAGATTATGATTATTCAGATTCGTATTATTAGTACACATGTCACATCTTATCTTAAGTGCACTTATGTCACATCTGTCGACGGGTGATACCCGTAGACCGGATATAGAGGGTATTAGGGTACGTTGGTACAAGGATCTACGTAGTACGACATCAAGCAAACAAAAGACAAGAATTATACTGGTTCAGGCCCCTTGATAGGTAATAGCCCTAATCCAGTTGATGTGGGATTATATGGTAGAAAACACAGGTTATAAAGAGAACAAGGGAACTTGTCGGATCCGGCGAGATTGTAGTCGAGTTGATTCGACTAGCTCTCGATGACTTGGCTCCTCGTAAGCTCTGGCTTCGTAGGCTGTGGAGGTTGTGTTGGCTCTGAGATTCGATGCCTAAACCCTCCCCGGGGGGCCCCTTTTATATCGCAGATGTGGAGGTCTCCTCATAGAACTCGGAGGTATCAGACCCTATACGATACGCCAACGACCCAGTTCTGCCCGAGTAGGATTCTTCCCATCTGTAGATTCCGTGAAAGGTTTTCTTAGAATATACAGGAAATATCCGCATGCGCGTGGGTATGCCATATCGATATGTAACGTATATCAAAGGGTAAAGGGTATGCCTAACCCGTAACCCTGACAGTAGCCCCCGACTTCTGCTTAAAATGAACTCGTGCAACCATTTGCGACTTCGGGTGTCGAGACTGTTGTCATTCCCCTGGTGCGAGGGCCACGGAGATAGACCGTAGTCGAGCACGCCATTTGAAGCCCAACGGTCATGAGCGAATTTTAAACTGAAGTCCAAAAAAAACCGTCGCGCGTAACGGGACCAGAAATTTCCGGCGGGCATCTCTCTCTGTTCCCTAGAATTCGCACCGTCGATAGTGCGCCTATTTAAAGGAATTTTGGGAGTCCATTTTGAAGTCCGCCAAACCTGTTAAACACACACCACCTCCAAGCACTCTTTGCCTTCTCTGCCGCCGCAAGAAACCCTAGTTCATCAACCTAGGCTCGTTTTCCGGCGACCTTCGATCAGCAATGGACCTCGGCAAATCGGCTTCCACCAGTGCAATGTTGAAGAAGCTCCGGGAGGATGGCGCTCTTCCTGGCCGTGGAACCATTGAGAGGGAAGCAGGAGGTACTAATCCTCAGCCCATCTTGGGTCGCATGGTTGCGATCGAAGATTATGTTCTCTGCGGTTTTCTCCCTCCACCTTCCGAATTTCTTCTCCTGGTTTTGAATTTCTATGGTCTTTCTCTTCTCCATTTGAACCCCAATTCCATCGCCTTCCTTAGCATCTTTGTGCATCTTTGCGAGGCCTACATCGGGGTAGAGCCTTTCCTTGATCTTTTTCGCTTTTACTACGAACTGCGTTGGATGGAATCCAATAGGGTATCTGGTTGCGTCGGGTTCCGACTTCGGGATGGCCTGAAGTCGCGTTACATTCCCTTCCAGTGCCCTTCTTCTCGCAGCAAGTGGAGGAATAGGTGGTTTTATCTTGAGATCAAGGACTCGAACCCTGTCTTCGTGGTTCCCGAAGATCAACCGAACAAGATTCCGTCTTGGACCGCAAAGCCCCCCTTGACCCCCTCTCTTCAGTCGTTTATCGACATCATCGACGATCTCCGAGTACGGGGTTTGTCGGGATATGAAGTCGTTGCAGACTTCGTTGGTAGGCGGATCCAGCCGCTTCAGGCTCAGGCCCATCCAGCTTATAACTATTCTAGGCCAGAGGACGCGACCCGGGTTTCTCCTCGGGGTATCTTTCTCGTATTTATCTCGACATACTTGTGTTCGCATTCCTCTTGACTTATCGAAGGTTGGTTCTCGATTAACAGGTCTGAGCGACGAAACCGTGGAGTGCCGCGTCGGCCAAGTGATGATCAGTGGCCCGACCACGGCGAGTGACATCCCTGTGCCCCTTTGTGAAAAGGGGGCGGCGGAACGTGATGAAGCCATCAATGTAAGTATATTCGATGAACATCCCGCATTCTCCTTTCGAAATCACTTTATGACTTGATTGAGCGTAGGCCCTTCCTTTGACTGATATCATCGGACCGCTCGCGGACCATCAGGTGGCGTCATCTCTGAAAGTGAAGGTCGTCAAGGAGGTGTCTGATGCTGCCACCACTAGCGGTGGCAATGTTCCGACAAAGCCAAGGAAATTCTCGTATGTAAGCGGACAACGTCACAAGGCGTCGACTCCCTCGGTAATTTATTTTGTCGTTAAATCATGCAGCAAGAAGGATTTTTCCTTACTTTGCGTTGATTGTCTTCCAGGCCTCGAACGCGTCTCCCCCACCTCCACGACGACAACGCATTGTGACGATCGGCGAGAAGTAAGTAGATGAATTCTTGAATCCCCGCGCTTCTTATTCGATTGTTGTCTGACTCGTGGTCGTCCTGTAGGGAGGCGCGGGCAAAGGCTGCGCGAGCTAAGTCCGAAGGAGCTTCCAGTGCGTCGCCCGTCGTGGCCTCGATGGATGTCGTGCCCGCAGCCGGGAGCCGGGAGGCGACGCCTAGTGGCCCAGTCAGCGACCCCGCGGCAGGTCGTGATCTGCCAGCTGCAGTCCTCACCTAGGAGGAGCTCCAAGTCGAGATGGGACGCCTCCTCGAAGCCGGTGCTCGCGGCATCGGCCGCGAGATTGCGGAGGCAAGGTCGGAAGCGGCGACGGCGAACGCGCGTGCTGACAGACTGGTGCGCGAGTTGGCTGAAGCCCGTGAAGACCTCACGAAGATGAGGGAGTTGGCGGCCGGCAACGAGCGACAACGGAAGGGGCTCGAGGACCGAATGTCGGAACTCGGGAACAACCTATCTGAGATCCGGGGCTCGTTGAGGGTCATCTACACTGGCCTTCACCAGCTCGCCAGGGAATACGGTGTCACGTCCACGATCCCAGCGAATCCCGATGAGTTTTCGTTGACCTCCTCTCTCGCGAAACTGGCGACGGCGATGGGGGAAATCCCCTCCAAGCATGCGGCCAGGATTGCGGAGGAGACGTCAAACGGAATCTACACCGGGGCGTGTCATGTCCTCACGTGTGTAAGTCTGTTGCGTCCTGAACTCAATCTGCGCGAGATCTTGGACCAGGGGGCGGCCAGCGACACGCGTAAGGAGGTGATGGAAGAAGTCGGTGATCTGGGGGAGTCTGTTCTCCCCCTTTTTGAAGAGTAGGACTTCTTGTATTTCCTAGATAATGTGTAAAACTCGAACTCTGACCGCCTTTGTGCGTGCGATTACTATCCCGGCTTACTTTGGTATGCTGACCTCGGGAACTTTTGTCCTCTGTAGAGATACTGATGACGAGGATGTCTAGCAGCGCGGGCAGCCCGAGTCACTGGCAGTAATTCTGGTACTCGAGTTTGAACCACACGTCTCGCCTGACCATGTGGATCAACCCCTTGATATAGAGGGAAGGATGGCGACGACTTCCTCAGGTTAGTAGTCCCTTCACCCCTTAATGCCCACCTGACTAGGTCAGCCATGTTCCCGAAAGAGATGTATAGCTTGACTTAGTGGTTATCACGTTTAGCAGATCTCGAGGGTGCCCTTGCTAGCCAAGATCGTCGTATCCAATATTGGAAGACGAAGTTTGAAGTGGCGGAGCTCGAGAGAACCATGCTGGCCGTGAAGAAAGAGCAGGCTGTGGAAACGCTCCGAGGCCGTGAGGTATGGTTTAACTCGTACTTGAAGAGTTGCTACACATCCATGGCCAGAGTATGCAGGGAGCTTCGAGTAGTCTGCGGAGATCCCGAGGAGTCGGCGGCCGGGTACATCTCGTGGCTTAATGGGGCCTGTGCCCAACTCGATGGAATCAGCAAGCGTATCGACGAGGCCTTAAAGCAGGAGTGTCCTCGATCGAGCCGATATGCCAGGGGGCACGTGTTGGCTTGCCTACGAGACCATCGCCCGCACTTGGACCTCGAATATCTTCGTGAGGGCTTTGCTCGTTCTCGGAGGACTCCGACAGAGATAGACCATCTGGCAAGGTCAATGTCGCTGTTGGCCGAGAAAATCTTCCAGTCTATGGACTGGTGTTGACCTTCTTGGTAGTACTCGTACCCTGTGACAAATATCTTAGGAAAAGATGTAATGTAGCGAAAGATTTGTGAAAAAAATGTAAGGAGTATTTTGTGAATAAAGAAATCTATCTTTGACAAATGTCTCTTACTCTGGATGTCATGTGTAAGAGTGCGTTCTCAGTTAATGACTTTAGTCAGCCATTTGAGTCGTACACTCTCCCTAGTCCCCAGCCTTGTCGTCGGAGAAATTTTCTCGGAGGATAAGGCTCTTGGACCTTTGACCTGCCTTGGTTGAATAAGCTCTGATCCTAGCCCCTAGCCGTGAAGTTGGAAAGTTGATTTCCGATTTCACGGCTTAGTTAATACGCATGGCGAGAACTCTTACATGACCAGATCTTACATGGTCTTTCGTCTCTACAGGATCTGACAAGGCCTTATCGGCTCTGGGCGTCCCCAGCCGAAGATCCCTTAGGTTCCTCGGAGGCCTTGTCGAGACGGCGTAAAGGGACATAAGGACAGGTTTCAACGCTAGGTGTCATCAGAGTGAGGGATCATCGGGCGAAACACGTTGATTGTGATATGGGCCTAGAAATAGCCTTTATTGATACTGTAAGGGTGCTTACAGGTATGGATGATATTGACTCATACATAGAATTTACGTAGTTGGTCAATGTTCCAAGAATTTGCTAATTCGCGACCGTCGCCGTCTGCGATTTTGAATGCGCCTGGCCGCAAGACTTGTGTGATCGTGTAAGGTCCTTCCCATTTAGGTGTGAGTTTGTTTCGCCCTGCTTGGCTTTGAACTCGACGGAAGACATAGTCACCGATCGAAAGTATGCGTGCACGGATGCGCTTCTCATGATAACGGCGGAGGGTCTGTTGATAGCTGGCTGCTCGGACGGCAACTCGTTCCCGATGCTCCTCGAGAAGATTTACATCGATATCTCGCTGCTCCTCCTGGTTCTCGTCAGAGTACTTCTGTACTCGTGTACTCTGATGTTGTAGCTCGCCTGGGAGCATGGCCTCAGAGCCGTACACGAGGAAGAAAGGTGTTTCCTTATTAGACGTTGTCGGTGTGGTGCGTACGGCCCATAGTACTGATGGGAGTTCTTCAACCCACCTTTTGTCGTGTGACATGAGCCTGTCGTAGACGTGGGTTTTCATCCCTTGTAGTACTATGCCGTTTGCCCTCTCGACTTGTCCGTTGCTTTGAGGGTGAGAGACCGAGGCGAAGCATATTTTGACCCCCAGCCTGATGTAGTAGTCCTGGAAATCGGCGCTGATGAACTGGGAGCTGTTATCAGTTATGATGCAGTGTGGTAGTCCGTATCTGCAAAATATCCCTTTGATGAATTTGATGGCGTTGTCGGCCTTGATTTCCCTCGTGGGTACTGCTTCGATCCATTTGGTGAATTTGTCGATCGCCACAAATAGGAATCTATAGCCGCCCTGTCCTCGTGGGAATGGCCCAAGTATATCTAGCCCCCAGCACGAGAATGGCCAAGTCAGAGGGATAGTCTGGAGCGCTTGCGCGGGTAGCTTTGTGTGTTTACTGTGGAATTGACAGGCTTCACATCGCTAGACCATGTCGCATGCATCTTTAAGGGCGGTTGGCCAGAAAAAGCCTTGTCGAAAAGCTTTGCCGACCAATGTCCGATCGGCGGCGTGTGACCCACATATGCCTTCATGTATGTCGAGGAGGAGGTG